>NC_060210.1:29167500-29260000 GCF_021130785.1 Homalodisca vitripennis | reverse complement strand
AAGACATTCTTTACTTTTACTTTTTTACTTTTACTATGATAAATCTAATGTTTATGCATAAAATATGTTATAGAATGAAATTAATTATTTTTACAAACTCAGATTATCACAGACTAGAGTTTGTACCGTTATTTAGTTTTACTTCATACAATACATATTTTCGCAACCCAGTTACTTGTTAATGGTTAGTATAAGTTACATCCGATGTTCTTGGAACTAAATTTTTGGCGGATTGATAACCCAATTGGTACGCGTATTAATTATTTATCTCGGGAACTTTGTAGCTGCTGAACCTCGCTAACGAAGCAACACCTTGCGCGCATTGTCAGTAAGTAAAAATGTATATTTTCGTATCATAAGTTAGCCCTTTTATGCGAGACATCTAATTTGAATGTAATTTAAAGAAAAATTATAACTTGTAAAGTAACTTACCTTGAATGTGTTTTATTTGCCAGATAAACTTAGATAATATTTGTGGCAATGTCTTTCTGACGACACCACGTTGTCATGATTACAAGTTTTCTCGATAAATGGCTAATACCGTCGCGATTTTGTTTTAGGCGAGTTGCAGATCGCTCCTCGAGCTCACTTCTTGAGTTCAAACACAATTACTTCATGTTTTAGACTTTTTCCGACTACAGTTGCATTGTCGAGCCAAGAATGCTAACGCCCGCGTTTGTGAGACAAGTTCATCGTAAAGGGAAGTTAATTTTAAAGTTTAAATAATTATTAATTTCAAGGTACAATCCATAGAACATTGGATTATTTAGGCCCATCCCATGGTATCATATTTTAGTTCATTCATACTCTATTTGGCAGCAACGTGGCAATAATTTATTTTATTTTACCAACCAGTAGTGGTGCTTTTGTGTTTATTTGCCAATATTAAACATGTATGTAAAATTCGAATTCGAGTATTCATTAGTACGACCTCAGCGGTATCCATCCCGTGTGCATTGTCCATTCGATACAAGTGGAACAGTTTTGTTGTTTAATTTATTGGCAATTAATTGTTACATAGTATAGATGAGCCAGTAGAGCTAATTTACTCTAGCATCCAGGATTATAAATTACAAAGCATTTTTTGTTCTATAACGTAACATTCTCAGTAAATTGATTACAAACCTTTTGTATTAAATCTGGACGGGAATTGATGTATCATACGGCAATACCGTACAGCAGCCATGACACATGATATCAGGTCTTTAAGGTACGGTCAGTACATTACTCAGTTCTCTAGCCTCACCATTGATAGGACGGGAGGTGACGTATAATACGGCAACACCAGACTCCAGTTAGTCCACATAGCTTTGTGACAGCAGCCATGACACATGATATCAGGTCTTTAAGGTACGGTCAGTACATTACTCAGTTCTCTAGCCTCGCCATTGATAGGACGGGAGGTGACGTATAATACGGCAACACCAGACTCCAGTTAGTCCACATAGCTTTGTGACAGCAGCCATGACACATGATATCAGGTCTTTAAGGTACGGTCAGTACATTACTCAGTTCTCTAGCCTCGCCATTGATAGGACGGGAGGTGACGTATAATACGGCAACACCAGACTCCAGTTAGTCCACATAGCTTTGTGACAGCAGCCATGACACATGATATCAGGGTCTTTAAGGTACGGTCAGTACATTACTCAGTTCTCTAGCCTCGCCATTGATAGGACGGGGGTGACGTATAATACGGCAACACCGGACTCCAGTTAGTTCCACATAGCTTTGTGACAGCAGCCAAGACATATGATATCAGGTCTTTAAGGTATGGTCAGTACATTACCCAGTTCTCTAGCCTCGCCATTGGTAGGACGGGAGGTGACGTATAATACGGCAACACCAGACTCCAGTTAGTCCACATAGCTTTGTGACAGCAGCCATGACACATGATATCAGGTCTTTAAGGTACGGTCAGTACATCAGTAGTATCGCTCAGTCATATACACAGCAGTACGTTCTCTAGCCTCGCCATTGATAGGACGGGGGTGACGTATAATACGGCAACACCAGACTCCAGTTAGTCCACATAGCTTTGTGACAGCAGCCATGACACATGATATCAGGTCTTTAAGGTACGGTCAGTACATCACTCAGTTCTCTAGCCTCGCCATTGATAGGACGGGAGGTGACGTATAATACGGCAACACCAGACTCCAGTTAGTCCACATAGCTTTGTGACAGCAGCCATGACACATGATATCAGGTCTTTAAGGTACGGTCAGTACATCACTCAGTTCTCTAGCCTCGCCATTGATAGGACGGGAGGTGACGTATAATACGGCAACACCAGACTCCAGTTAGTCCACATAGCTTTGTGACAGCAGCCATGACACATGATATCAGGTCTTTAAGGTACGGTCAGTACATCACTCAGTTCTCTAGCCTCGCCATTGATAGGACGGGAGGTGACGTATAATACGGCAACACCAGACTTAGTCATAGCTTTGTGACAGCAGCCATGACACATATCGGTCTTTAAGGTACGGTCAGTACATTACCCAGTTCTCTAGCCTCGCCATTGATAGGACGGGGGTGACGTATAATACGGCAACACCGGACTCCAGTTAGTTCACATAGCTTTGTGACAGCAGCCAAGACATATGATATCAGGTCTTTAAGGTATGGTCAGTACATTACCCAGTTCTCTAGCCTCGCCATTGGTAGGACGGGAGGTGACGTATAATACGGCAACACCAGACTCCAGTTAGTCCACATAGCTTTGTGACAGCAGCCATGACACATGATATCAGGTCTTTAAGGTACGGTCAGTACATCACTCAGTTCTCTAGCCTCGCCATTGATAGGACGGGAGGTGACGTATAATACGGCAACACCAGACTCCAGTTAGTCCACATAGCTTTGTGACAGCAGCCATGACACATGATATCAGGTCTTTAAGGTACGGTCAGTACATCACTCAGTTCTCTAGCCTCGCCATTGATAGGACGGGAGGTGACGTATAATACGGCAACACCAGACTCCAGTTAGTCCACATAGCTTTGTGACAGCAGCCATGACACATGATATCAGGTCTTTAAGGTACGGTCAGTACATCACTCAGTTCTCTAGCCTCGCCATTGATAGGACGGGAGGTGACGTATAATACGGCAACACCAGACTCCAGTTAGTCCACATAGCTTTGTGACAGCAGCCATGACACATGATATCAGGTCTTTAAGGTACGGTCAGTACATCACTCAGTTCTCTAGCCTCGCCATTGATAGGAGGGAGGTGACGTATAATACGGCAACACCAGACTCCAGTTAGTCCACATAGCTTTGTGACAGCAGCCATGACACATGATATCAGGTCTTTAAGGTACGGTCAGTACATTACCCAGTTCTCTAGCCTCGCCATTGATAGGACGGGGGTGACGTATAATACGGCAACACCGGACTCCAGTTAGTTCACATAGCTTTGTGACAGCAGCCATGATATATGATATCAGGTCTTTAAGGTAAGGTCAGTACATTACCCAGTTCTCTAGCCTCGCCATTGATAAGACGGGGGTGACGTATATAATACGGCAACACCAGACTCCAGTTAGTCCACATAGCTTTGTGACAGCAGCCATGACACATGATATCAGGTCTTTAAGGTACGGTCAGTACATTTCCCAGTTCTCTAGCCTCGCCATTGATAGGACGGGGGTGACGTATAATACGGCAACACCAGACTCCAGTTAGTCCACATAGCTTTGTGACAGCAGCCATGACACATGATATCAGGTCTTTAAGGTACGGTCAGTACATCACTCAGTTCTCTAGCCTCGCCATTGATAGGAGGGAGGTGACGTATAATACGGCAACACCAGACTCCAGTTAGTCCACATAGCTTTGTGACAGCAGCCATGACACATGATATCGGGTCTTTAAGGTACGGTCAGTACATTACCCAGTTCTCTAGCCTCGCCATTGATAGGACGGGGGTGACGTATAATACGGCAACACCGGACTCCAGTTAGTTCACATAGCTTTGTGACAGCAGCCATGATATATGATATCAGGTCTTTAAGGTAAGGTCAGTACATTACCCAGTTCTCTAGCCTCGCCATTGGTAGGACGGGAGGTGACGTATAATACGGCAACACCAGACTCCAGTTAGTCCACATAGCTTTGTGACAGCAGCCATGACACATGATATCAGGTCTTTAAGGTACGGTCAGTACATTACCCAGTTCTCTAGCCTCGCCATTGATAAGACGGGGGTGACGTATATAATACGGCAACACCAGACTCCAGTTAGTCCACATAGCTTTGTGACAGCAGCCATGACACATGATATCAGGTCTTTAAGGTACGGTCAGTACATTTCCCAGTTCTCTAGCCTCGCCATTGATAGGACGGGGGTGACGTATAATACGGCAACACCAGACTCCAATTAGTCCACATAGCTTTGTGACAGCAGCTATGACACATAATATCAGGTCTTTAAGGTACGGTCAGTACATTACCCAGTTCTCTAGCCTCGCCATTGATAGGAAGGGGGGTGACGTACAATACGGCAACACCAGACTCCAGTTAGTCCACATAGCTCAGTGTCAGCAGCCATGACAGATGATAGCAGGTCGGTAAGGTACGGTCAGTACATTTCCCAGTTCTCTAGCCTCGCCATTGATAGGACGGGGGTGACGTATAATACGGCAACACCAGACTCCAATTAGTCCACATAGCTTTGTGACAGCAGCTATGACACATAATATCAGGTCTTTAAGGTACGGTTAGTACATTACCCAGTTCTCTAGCCTCACCATTGATAGGACAGAAAATGATGTGTCATACGACGATACCAGACTCCAGTCAGTTCACATAGCTCAGTGTCAGCTGCCATGACAGATGATAGCAGGTCTGTAAGGTACGGTCAGAGCATTATCCGATTCTCATAGAAGTAGAATGAGAGTAGTTGGGTAGACGAGAACTGGCCTCTTCATTGATAGGGGTAGGACGGGAGGTGATGTATCATATGGCAATACTAGTCTCCAGATTGTCCACATAGCTCAGTGTCAGCTGCCATGACAGATGATAGCAGGTCTGTAAGGTACGGTCAGAGCATTATCCGATTCTCATAGAAGTAGAATGAGAGTAGTTGGGTAGACGAGAACTGGCCTCTTCATTGATAGGGGTAGGACGGGAGGTGATGTATCATATGGCAATACTAGTCTCCAGATTGTCCACATAGCTCAGTGTCAGCTGCCATGACAGATGATAGCAGGTCTGTAAGGTACGGTCAGAGCATTATCCGATTCTCATAGAAGTAGAATGAGAGTAGTCGGGTAGACGAGAACTGGCCTCTTCATTGATAGGGGTAGGACGGGAGGTGATGTATCATATGGCAATACTAGTCTCCAGATTGTCCACATAGCTCAGTGTCAGCTGCCATGACAGATGATAGCAGGTCTGTAAGGTACGGTCAGAGCATTATCCGATTCTCATAGAAGTAGAATGAGAGTAGTTGGGTAGACGAGAACTGGCCTCTTCATTGATAGGGGTAGGACGGGAGGTGATGTATCATATGGCAATACTAGTCTCCAGATTGTCCACATAGCTCAGTGTCAGCTGCCATGACAGATGATAGCAGGTCTGTAAGGTACGGTCAGAGCATTATCCGATTCTCATAGAAGTAGAATGAGAGTAGTCGGGTAGACGAGAACTGGCCTCTTCATTGATAGGGGTAGGACGGGAGGTGATGTATCATATGGCAATACTAGTCTCCAGATTGTCCACATAGCTCAGTGTCAGCTGCCATGACAGATGATAGCAGGTCTGTAAGGTACGGTCAGAGCATTATCCGATTCTCATAGAAGTAGAATGAGAGTAGTCGGGTAGACGAGAACTGGCCTCTTCATTGATAGGGGTAGGACGGGAGGTGATGTATCATATGGCAATACTAGTCTCCAGATTGTCCACATAGCTCAGTGTCAGCCGCTATGACAGATGATAGCAGGTCTGTAAGGTACGGTCAGAGTATTATCCGATGTCATTTATTAAATGTTGATTTAACATTGATATCTACACGCAGTCTACGGATGGTATAATGTTTCATTTATGTGAGACTACTTGGTAAGCGACACTTCCAGGGACTGGAGGAGTTCCCACTCGACTTGCCCCTTTTCTGTCATGATTTACTATGGTCGTCTGTTAGTATTAAATTAACGTTAACAAGGGAACGAACTCTTTAAACATAAATAGTAATATTTGTAAACAAAACTGATAATGTGCTTATTATTATAAACCGTTTACCTTAACTACGAGGTAAAATATGAAACTTTTACGAAACGTTCCTTATAATCTCAAGTTTCGTACCTAATTTTGACTCTGTATAGCTAGAATGTTTGCTATTGAAATTAAATGAGCAAACAGTTTTAATTTCAGTTTACAGAACCAACGAAAATCGTACTTAAAGTGTTTCATAAATTTCAATTACTATAATGAAAGACCGAGCTCTCAATTGTAGTATAATAAACCAATAAAACGGATATCGAAGGATCAGACAGACCGTAACGTAAGTTACGTTAATTTTTTATCGTGTGATTTTATTGTGACCACTAAACCAATGTAAAAAAAAATTAAAATTTCGTTTTTACCTCTAATTTTTACCTATCAACTCTCAAATAAATGGAATTTTTCCTACAGGTTTTTGGTACTGCTTCAAATATTTTTGGACTTTTACATCAAGGCTTATCACACAGTTAGGTAGACAGGCGGATATCGTAAAAACTTTAAGAAAGCCCTGTCGGGGCCGTAATAACCATTTAGATAGAAGTACGCCACAGCACATGTCATTACTGGCTCCGCTGAGGTTGAATAAAAATTCAAATCTGTAGCTCATTTCATTCTCTGCATGAAATAGACAGACAGAAAATCATACAAAAAAATAATTTGACTCGAAAATCACGCAATATAGATCTCATTCTTGTAGAAATCGAGTTTCACTCAAAACTTAAGGTCCACTTATGAAACCTTACTCTACATATCTTGCCAATGATGCATTCATATTTTCGTACGAAAATGAGGTTACGTATCAACCCACCAATTTGCAATAAAGTGATGTTTTATATGTCAGGACAGTTAGTTTGCATGCTAAAGCTAATCCAAATATAGTATAATACTGTAACATGAGTAAGAAAATAGTTCATTTGGAGCTATAGCGAGATTACATTGGGTTATGGGGAACATTTGAGTTCCATTCTTCTTCCCCGTCAGAATTACATTTCTTCTTAGCGAAGTAACGCGAGGAAAGTTGATATTGTAGGACCGCTTTGGCTGTCCAAAGATGCTGTTTCCAAGGTACAGTGCGCGACGGTCGATTGGCTCTCATCATCTCTGGATTAATCCATTAATTAAGCCATTACAGTAGTTTCCAGTTCCGAATATGTCGAGCAGCCAACCTCTCAGGATCGGATGGTCTTAACTCAGAACAATTGAAATTAACTACTTAGTAAAAATCTGCGGGAGAAGTGGTTGTGACAGGTCAAATTACTACATTTAAATATTCGTGGGGAATTAGCAGACGGTGAACCAAATGACCGTGACACAAGTAAATCACATGTTATTGGAATTGAGATTTATTTAATTAATAATAGAGAAATATGTTAAACTTTATACGGGAAAAAATTCAAATAATTAAACTGTGCTAAACATAACCAAAATTTGTTTTTACTAAAAGTACCAAATAAAATTACGCAAAAAAGCCAATTGTGGGATAAAATAACTTGCGTATTGATGACATCAGAAAGCACATGTTGCAAAAAATTTAAATAAAAAGCGATAGAAAAATAGTTAAAGAAAATAGAAAGATTGAAATTGATCAATTATAGTGAACGTGATAAAATTCGATAATTATGAGAAAAAAATGAACTTATATTCAATCGTGAAGACGCTAATTTGAACGGGAGAGGGGTTGAGCATTGTTTGAAACAGTACGCAAGGTTTTGGCCCGAGAATCTTCCTTCGGTTGGGAGAGCTGAAGCAGAGAGGACGTCAGATGTGTAGATCCACCTGGCAGTGATGCAATACGGAATTGTGCAATAGTGTATTAAAAGTTATAACCGGGCGATGGGATATTGTTTTTAGTGAATAAATTAACCACAAAGCAAAGTGAGTAAAATTAGTTGTTTGTATCACATCAAAATAAGTTAACGTATCTTTGTTTTAATATGATTGACTATCCCATCTGCGAAGAAGTGTGAGCCTTCAATACAGTGATATTTAATTTGCACTATCATTTAACCTATATAAAACCTGAGATGAATATAGGCCTAGGCCTAGTGACATATAACGTATACTTTCACTAACACTCAGTATACTTCCAACAACGCTACATACAATTTCCACAGCATAGGACACATCGACGTGGGAATTGGAAGTTTGAACATTTTTTAAACACCGATTCGGAGCAAAATGACATAGCCAACGTGGGACTACAACACTCATTAAAACTGATCATATTCATGGTGGGCCATAGTATTTCAGAAGTCGACGCGTGCGACGGTCGGAACTCAAGAATAGTCCATATATCACCTCCTCAACTGCGTGGGTTTATTCCGCTTCACTTGGAATTCCGGGTCGGGGCTATGTTCACAATTATCAACTTTCGAATCTTCCTAGAAGAAAACGAACTACAGGCAGACGATGGAAGTTAGATCAGTGCCGTGTCGTTTGGCTTGTATCGGAGACAGCTGCGCACGTAATTTAATGCTGCCACGGTGTACACGCAGCATCGGCATTATCCAGTGTCGGCTGCTGGCTGCTGTACAACAGCAGTTGTTCTGCACGGATAACTCGATGTGGTAGGTGAAGAGGTATGTTTGATGATTTGAGGTACTAACTCACTGGTAGTGAGTTTCCTACTCTGAGTTACTTGCATGTCACAAACAAAAGTAAAATATCAAGACGGGATAGCCAGTATTTATGGTTAGCTCTGTCTTGAAAACTATATTGACGGTAATAACATCGTTAAGTGACGGTGTCAAACCTCTTACATGTTAACTTGCACAGACGTCATTTCTTCTTTCAAGCACAGTATTAATTACCGACTGTGCGACCTATTAAGCAAAGGCAGGTCTCTCTGTACGTGATAATCTGCGAGAGGGAGACACCCGTCACGAGATAGGAGATAACCGAGAATTATCAATCTTAATGACATTAGCAAATATCCAGCAGCTCGCGAAACCGGCTCCATTTAATCATCTCCCGATGTGGATGTAGATATTTGAAGATTTGCATAATTTATTTAATAAGACACTGACCATTGATCATATGTGTGCCTTTGTTTTGTGATGGCTGGATATAATTGTTTTGGTGCTCAGCTAATGACAAATGTGAACAACAATAAACACGCAACACGATACAGGGTGATAATTACGTATAGAGCCAGTTTTAAATGGTATTATTTATAAGTTAAAGTCAAAAACATTAAACATGAAATCAGTTTTTTATCATAAGTTAGGACACTATCCAGGAGGAAAGTCATATAATGCTTAACGTTGATGATGGTTAAAATTAAATTCATGGTTTTTTCAAACTGGATGGAAATTAATCGCTTAATATTTTACGTATTTTTCCTCAGAAATAGACTCAATAGGGATTTTAATTGTGGAAATTATTAATTAAAGAATCATGGATCTTAAAAATATGGGTTTTTTCAAATACAGAAAACCCTATATAAAGAGGTAAAAATGATATATTGGTTAAAATATTTCCATGAAATTCAAACATTGTACGCATAATTTCTTACCTTCTTTACACCACTCCGTTCTACTTTATAGGTACAGTTTGTTAAACCTTGTTTAGTATCCAACGTTTATAAATGTTACAATTTTAGTGCAATCAAAGTAAATTTCTTGAACATCAGAATTTCTTGTTAACAGTTTACAATTGGTAGTGTGATGGAAATAACTACTTATTATATGTTGGTTCAATATCCAGTTTTAAGTGTTAAATATTGTCAAATTATGGGCGATTTATTTTCGTATGTAAATGCACTGTAAATACCTACTACTCGATGCTTATTACAGACTGGATATTCTCATCTGACGTGCCCACAGGAGTAGCTCAAATTACAAATATAAAATATGTATCCAGAAACAAAAAAATCTTCAAGAACAATATTAATTAATATTCTTAATAAATCGTGATTATAAGGACATTATTATTTTTAAGAAATTCCTTCATAAGAAATAGTGTGTATCCACATTAATCATTAATCATTTAACAGTATTAGTAAATGTATAAAATATAAGGAATTAAACACAATTCACAGTAAAAATCAAGAAATTACTAGTATAAAAGTTTTATAACACAACTGATTATTAAGTGTTCAAAAACGAAGAAGTTTTTATCACGAATCAGAACAATATGAAAATCGAGAAAGCTTTAAAACATGTTTGTAAAATTTCACCACATTCTGTTGATTTTTGTATTCACCTTAAAATATCTATTCAAATTTGGAATGTTTACGTAGACATTTACTTTATATTTTACTAGCAGTTATTTTCGGCTTCAGCCAATATAGTTAATCATGGCCACTGTAATTTATTCTCTACTTTTTATGCCTTATCGATTTTACATTGTTTCCTGATCAATAAAATATGTATACATATACAGGTCTGAGAAACCTACTTCGGTTATAATTTTGACGATTGTAATTTACTTCCAGGTTAATGTATTTCTGGTGCCACAATTGGGTTTGCTTTAATGATCAGGAATATATATTCATAAAAAGATCATAGAAGCCTACTTTAAAAAAAAATACAACAACGATGGATTTTATAACGGCCTTTAAATGTATAGCAAAAGTTACATAGAAAATTTGTCATTTATATCTGCATTACAGTAACCACTGCACACTTAATATTTGATCAATCGTACAATTAAAATTATAATTTTACTAAAACGTTTAATCTTATTACCTGAATGTTTTATCACTCTGTGTTTAACAGCGGTTGCAGAAAACGTCGGATAAGAAGTGTTCAAACTATCGAACTTTCTCTATGCTTTCACAATAAAAATGTAAAAAAAATTGCAAATAGTGGTTACATTTATTAAATATATGATCCTGCTGTTATAAAAGCACTGTTTAAAGACAACATCTGATTACTATATGTTTTGCCGCAATGCAACTCTAGTGACCAATATGGGCTTTTCCTAACTTTAGAGACCAGTGGGGCGTAGCCCAGAGAGACTTTTGAAAAAAGAAGAGGCCTATATGTTAACCAAGGGCCCTAAGAATGTCATGAAAAATGCTAGTACAATCGGTAAAGTAGCCATTTTGAAAGTACATTTAGCAATATGTTAAGTAACACTCGTACGAACACTCAGAAAAACACCATCATATTTTCATATAATAGATTAGGTTATAGATAATGCTTAGCTTTAATATTCAGGATGACTATAAGATGCTTTATATTCGTTTATTGGTCAAAAATATGAAACAATTGATAGCTGCAAACTGCAATTACAATACCTCATTCTATAAAATGAGCTGAAAAACAACATATCTAATTGATTTCAAGTTATTGTAGTAACTTACGTTTATTTATGAAGTTCTAAAAGTATTGTTTTACAATATTTTACAAATGGAAATAAAAAATGAAGTACGAACTTCATGAATTGAAAACGAGAACCAAAATAGTTTCATAACATAGATATAAAGTAGCACGATAAAATTATTTTATATGTATATAATTCTGACAAATTGAAAGGATCATAAATATTGTGACTCGATATACTGGTGTCCAAAGCCCACACCGAGGGATGTCTGCATAGGGGATGTTTACAAGTATAAAACACGCAAGCTGCACGCACCCTGACGTGAGTAGGAGAGTACCGTAAAGGGAAGGAGGAACACACAAGCCGTTTGTGATAAGCACCCGCATGTTCATTCAATGCGTGAATGTTCACTCTGTGATGATATCGTATATCCAGTTGTGTACAGAACACAATGTGAATAATAAAATGTCTAAAAACAAAATATAAACACTATTTTAATATCATCAAGGTCACACTGGTTACAGTTTAGGAGTACAAAACCATGCAGTTCCAAACCAATCAATTTAAAGCATTTAAATCGAAAAGACCCTGATATGAAATTATATTTTTAAGATAGGGTATTCTTAGGTTTTTTTAAGATGCATTTTAACCATAGATGATGTACAGAAACTACCTTAAGTAAAAATATAATTATGTTCATAATTATAAAAAGTTATATACTGTACTTTGCAAATAGCTTTTATTATCAAATGGTAAAATTTATTATTCCCACATTCAATAAATTACAATATATTTTAAATTTAAAAATAGTAGAAACTGCTATAAAAAGACGAACGCCTTCATTTTTTAATTACAACATTCTTGAAGTACATGCGTCCTTGAGGCCTTTATTTATTTATTTATTCACGGTAAACCCATTACATACAAAAATTGCACAAATTGGTAGAAAAAGCTGAATAAAAAAAGCTGGACTTTGAGTGCTATTATCTTTATTAGCATATGTCTTTTTGTCATTTTTTGTACTCGTAAAATATAACGATGGAAAACGTTCGAAATGTTGTTATACCTTCAAACTATCCATAGTCAATAACGAACATCGAACAAAGGCTCTTTATTAATTCTTCCAAATGGAAAACATACATACGTATCATAAACAAATATAGTATATGTTAGAGTGCATGATGTTACTTCATATGTTATAGTAAATTCTGTAGTATTTGTATATATAAAACTGTGTAATCTATATCGCTAAGAAATACAATAGTACTAATGAATAGCGGCTATCAGGCTATGAATCGACAGCCGAGGCCGTTCCAGGCGATTAAGTCTGACAATGAAACCAGCCTAACAAAATTACACCGCTTATTCGAACTCCATTATTTGCAGCGAACATATAAGGAAGCGAAGTCTTGACAACAATGCGAGAATTCTTGATGGGTGAAAGACAAGCGAAAACAGTAGTCAATCGACTGACAAGTCTGCTTTGTTAATTAATATCCCCGTCAGCGCCATCACTTTAATTTAATGGAGCCAACAAAGACCGCAATTAAAATCAAAAGCTGTTTCGGTTTCAATTACTATACTGCACTAAAACCAAGTTTGATACGACAAAGACACCGAAATGTCACTTTACAATTACCAACTTCAGTATTATTTTGAAGTGATTAAAACTGTGTCGTAAAGTACAACCGTGTTATGGATATTTCATGTAATGGAGGCTGGCATTCTATAATAATTATACAGCTATGAAGGATAAAACTTGGTTTGGACTTCAGTTTAAAACTCATTAGCGTTTTTGGCTGGTCACTAATATTGGAAAAAACTAGTTGTTTTAGCCAAAGTGATCCTCAGAAAACGAATTATTCCGAATTTATATAGTACGGTATTGAAGATTATAAATCACATGGATATAAATTTTAGATTAATTTGATCGTAGTCGCGAGCAAATTTCGTTAGAATTCCTGTCCTGGAAACTGACATATGGTGGACGCCACCTCATTATGTAAACTTTTTAAATGTGTTGGCATTTGTCAGGGACTGTCACACATGTGCCGCATGTTCACCCATTCTAACCATAAGATTTCAGTCTGTGGTATATAAGGACATTTTCATGAGTATGTTTATTCCTCGTGGGAGTGTGTTTACCACACCTTGTTTTATTGTACAACCAGTTGCTCCACTGTGCTTAGGGGTCGTGTCTAAATATCTTAGTGCACTCACTAGTGCACCCGATTAGACAACGAGAATACTTCACTTAGATTACATATTTGGTAGTCTGTATATCTCTGACGTCAAAATTATGTGATGAGTTCGTTTGAGCTTCTTCGTCACTGACTTTTTTTGGATCTTTCCAGACGAACATGATTCCAGGATTTAAGACTGTGCATTGACAGATTTTTTAGACACTAAGAGGAACTTGAACTGGAGCTAAACTCATCATTCACATTGATTGAGCCCTTCCCGCTATAGCTACGTTATATGAAGTAATATGCATTGTTAATTTTCAGATTAAGCGTTAGTTATGATTGGAAAAAGCTATGAGCCAAATAAGCAATCTTTCTTTCCTTTTTTTAGGTTCCTTACGAAACTTTAATTATTAAAACTAATTATTAAACTATATTCAATCTAGGATAAATTAATTTTAAATACTCTGTATCACAATAATACACAAAGTGGGATAAGTACTTAAAACGGAATAATGATAAAGCACTACAACGTTAAAACTGTATTTAAATATGTCACTGACAATTAAATCCACTTTTCTTTAATAACTATAAGTTCACTATTAACAACCAACAAGAGAGAACTTAATGCATAAGTACGGTTGTAGTCGGAGAATCCTCAGCTTGTAACAACAGTTGGATCTCCCACGTGCTCTAAAAAACGAATGAGACCATTAGTCGCTATCTCGCTTGAAATATCGGACATTTTAAAACACGAAGTGGAGATATATTTTTCAAACAAGATATCGTTAATAAGCAATGGGGCAAGTTGTGGAGGAAGATATAAACTCACACTTACGGGATTAATTGGCAAATAAAGTGTTGGGTGCGGTAGGCTAAAAGAAGGGGGGAGGGGGGAATGGGACCATAATGGTGACATAGATAACGATTAAGAGTCGGGCTCTTTTCCGAACCAGTTTTTTTGACAGAGTTATAGATCGTAGCGGAACGTAGCTTAGCGATTTCAGAGAATATGTACTGTTACAAGGGATACGTTTATATTAGCGTTTCCAACAATAATTCTCATACTGAATTTATACGTAGATCCGTATTATGGGTCTGTATTTACAGGAATTAAGGGTAGGGGTACTTAACTTTGTTCTACACTCATAAAAATGCCCTGAATCTTGCTAAAATAGAAGGTGTAGCTCAGTTAACAGGCTCTAGGTTAATCCGGAATTGTTATAAATACTCAGGCCGTGTGCAAAACGTAAATGCAATGTTTTAAAAGAAACAATGGATGCTTTAACTCTATACTGTGGTCAACGGTTCCTACATATTGTAGGTCTTAAAATCTTAAAAATGAAGCTCTAGATCCTGTCACCACGTACATTGCTGGGGACAATCAGAGTAGAAGGTCCTACTCGGTTAGGTGTTAAACCTGCACCTAGCTACTTGAAAACGCTAGATAACATCAATCTGGGTGTCATGAAATCTTAATAAAAAACTTGCTTATTTGCAACTTAATACACGAGAAATCATTACACAATTCTAAGGAATAATATCGTGGATGAAGAATTGAAGGATGAACAAAACAATGAAACAATGATGCCGGAATATATTATAATGTTAGTAAATATATTGCTATTGATGTCTCCATGCATGAATTTTATCAGTAAGTGTTTCCTGAAAAGATCTCTCTGAGAGAGTACTATGCAGAAAGTATTTATATCTTCATGCTTATCTTCAAGTGGTTAACATATTCTTATAACATTAGTTTAAACACTTCAATGGTTCGTTGTAAGTTACTAAGGCAATACAAGCGTAAACATAATAAAATGTACATATACATATATATTTATTTATTTGTACATTTTTGTAAAATATTTTGAATTTGTTTTTAATTCAATATTTTAATTTGATATTCATAGTATCTTAATAGTAATCTGTATGAAGTACAGAGAGACAACTATATACACAGGAATGTGACCTTTGGTACAAAAAAAAATCTATAATGTTTTTCAATTTCATAACAGTGGAAAATAAAAACGTTTTGTTTGCACCTGAAACAAAACAAAATGAAGGAAGAAGCAAACACCACTACATGTAGTATATATAAGTATACAAATGTTTCTAAGTATAGGTCTACGCCAACTATACAAAAGTTTATAAAATGTAATTAATAAACAAATGAATTTAAAAACTTTAGCTACACATATTTTTAAGTTGAAATACTTTGTAACAAACGGTGTTCAGGTGATATAAGTCCATGTTAATATAATCCGTTCACTGCCTTTCAATGGATAAAACACGAGATAAATCTACAAGACACGACCACACAATGTAACATGACTGCAACTTCCCTTGTATAGTCGCGGTAGTACGCCAGTGGAGACAGACAGGTTCGAACAGGTTCTGGCGTGTCATGCTTTCAGTGGCGTTCTTGTAAGGTACTTGTTATATGGATAATGTCACGATCAAGGTCACTCACCTACTTCTCAGAGAATAAGAAGAGTTTTAATATCTCTTAGAGATGTTTCGCGTTCTATTTTTTAAATGTATTTGAGTATTCTTTCCGTATGGTTACATCGTTTGTTGTTGTTAATTGAACAACACGCCAAATTCCTGCGATTTAAAAATACATAAAGGTAAGTAAATACTGTAGTGATAATGTCAATCAATGGTGCTCAGTTTTAAAAACGAGTTTTCTGGGATATTTATGAAGAGCTCGTAGGAAGATGGAAATTGTATAAAAAACACAATGACGACTAAATTCGTAGAGATTAACAATAATGTGATTTATATTCGATTACGTTATTGTTTTCTGAGCAAGTAAAATGTACCTTTTTATAATAGGAACAACTTAATGCATCAGGTGTATTATGTGGAGAAGGAATGAGAGTGACTGTAATGTCCAACTGAACCCTGTGTAATTGGTCAGCTTCAGTGACTAAAGAAAAAGTTGTATTTGAGTTACAAATTATTCTTTGGTTTACTTTATTAACCAAGTAATAACGTCGATACTCAATTTCCTTACTTGCCTAGGACTAAATAACATGAAAGACGTAGAGACAGGAAAGTAAAACTAATTTACCAAGCTCAGAATATAGCGTATGATTTACATAATCTTGTTTTACTTACTGATATTATTCACTTAAATGGATGAAAATATACAGATAAGCTATATATAGATATGATTATTTGCTGTAAATATAATTTAATTCTAACAATATAATCATTTTTCTCTGAAGGACACTTATTTCATTACATTTTCACTTGTCTGCCAATACCGGAAATAAAAAGAGTGTACCGTATTTAATTTTTAGGTTTTAACACAAAAACATTGCTTTTGAATATCTTATAACGTTTGAAATCCTAAACCAATTTCGACTTGTCGTAGTATACCATTTAAACAATTGATAAGTACAAACCTTTAGAGCATATTCAAAGTTTTGTTATTGATAGCTTTTGATATTTTTCTAAAGCAATGACTATACATTTCTTTATGAAACAAATTTTGTATTTTTAATAAAGAAAAAATGATTAAAAGTTGTTTTTATCACAATGTAGTGAGATGTTCTTATTTGACACTTTAAAGATTAAATATATATGATCTGTTTTAAAATAATCATCCTACTAATTATACGAGGTAAAATAGAAAAGAATAATGTAAAACAGGTATTTGTCACCAAATAATTACACATTATAGGTATAATGTAGCCATTTTAAACGTTTTATAAATCACCTAAGATTCTTTTAGTAATGCAAGTAGTTATACGTTTTAGAATAATAGTTTTGGTGTATTATTAACTCGACTAAAAGAAGATATGCGTATCGCTTAAATCTGTAATTTTACACTGGTAATAACCAAAAATAAGATGTGTTAAGTTTTTCTTAAATCCTAAAAGTATATTTTAATTTTAGATGATTATTTTTCATAACAGGACCTTGTCAGTTTAATGCACATTACAATGTAAACTGAAGTTCTCTCTACAAAGAAGATTCTCAGAACAGTTGTACTTAGTTTAGTATTAAACCATACTTAGATGCTGAAAGGATATTAGTATTAAGAACATTGCCATCGTTAAATGTTGCTAATAGATTATAGCACGTAACGAGAGAGCAAAATTAAATTATCCTTTCAAATCGTTCATCGTCAAACTTTAAACACTGAACCTTACATGGTGTTAAACCGTTACTTAGGTTTGTTTTAGCTGAAATGTTCTATTTAGTTATGTCTACATATCTGCCTTTATTGTATAATGTTAAGTTATGACGTATAATATCAAAAGAACACCTTCTTTACACAAACAAGAACCCGGGAAGTGACGTAATACCCAGCAGGAGCAGGACTGCCCCAAGTGGCGGGAGAGTGAACTATCCACTCCCATTGCCAACACAATCTGTCTCGCAAACTGTCTCTTCCCTAAGGTAATATGCGGTAGTCACCTCTTTTTTACTTGATGGCCTTTTGTACAATATTAATCGACATAAAACTCCAAAGAAAAATTCCTGCTGTTTCCGAATACAGTGCTATTGTTCAATAAGAGAAATTTAGCGATTTTACTAATATAGCTGCAAATTAATAATATTCTTAAAAATGATAGCGACACATAACAAATTTACGTGAGGTATTTTTTGATATCGATTTAGATAATGAAAATGTTAAATGCGATGTTGATTACCTGAGAAACTGTGTACGCTGTTTTTACATATATAATCAAAATAGCACCAGTTTTAGAAATTAAGTAATACTTGACTATTAAAATGATAAAAATACCCCACATATATTGAAAATTATTGAAAAATATAGATTATTCTTTAATTAAATGGTATTATGTATTAGAATTAATTCTTTATTAAACAAAACTAGTTTACTCATCCGATTGAGAAGTTATATTTTTGTCTTCTTTCCAAATATTTAAATTTGATCTATTTAAAATGTATGTTTTTGATAACATGCCAATAATATTAGTCATTATGTTCTTTCATAACAAACATATTTAATTTCGTATGATAAACATAACAGAAATTACGTCCGAGAATGAAACAACAGGAAATGCTTCTGTTTGCAAAGCCAGATTACAAAGAAAATTTAATAAGTTAAACATAAAAACTGTGTAGCTTTATAAGTATAATTTTTTATGTATTATAAAAATGCCAACAGTAATCCAGTTATATAGCACACGCTGTGAACTGTATGATTACCAAGCCCTGCTGTATCTGATGTCGGGAGACAAACAAGCACTGCTGCTAGTATATTTGGTAACGGACAGATGAATTGAAATTGACAGCATTATTAATAACGGTATCTAAATATGTGTCTTGGATAAATAACACGTCAAATTTTTAAAATAAATCATTTATGAAAAAGTGTAAAATTGAGCTGCTATGTATGTCATTTGTATTATTAAGAAAATAAAAAAATAAAAAATCAGGATCATTGATGGATACGATTGGTCTAACGTAAAAACGTTTATGTGTAATTTTGTAATGTTTTGTACTGTTTCTCTATGTTTATTTCTAATACAATAATAATTTGGGCTTTTACCTATTACACATTGCAATATAAATGCTAACATTTTAGAAGTGTTTTACATGACAGACCAATTCGTTTTGAGGTTGTATATGAAAGGAATAGCTTTGCATTGAAACAATAAAATGTAACTTTCAGTAACATAGAAAAGACACTTAGTTAATAAGTGACTATGTTGAGTGTAAAATGCTCTAGCTTATATGTTAACTGAAATAAAGCTTGCAGAAAGTAGAAGAAAATAATGAATTAGATAAACAAAATCAGTTTATGCTTTTGTCCCATTCCTAAGGCTACGAGTTTTATATAACCTCATATAAGGAAAGAAACATTCAATTCTATTCTATTTTTACCTCAAAGTATGTAACAAATAAATGAAGTAATCTAAAAGAGCGTAAATCTTGCCTGATAACTTTCTCTGCACATAACTTTCAAAGCCTGCAACGGTCTCCGAGAACAATGTTGTCGGTAAATCATGTCGTAAATGATCTTGCAGGAGATAGGTTATCACTCTTAAAGTCAGATCCTCGGCGTAAATTCTAAAGATTTACGAGGAAAAAGTCAATAAGCAGTTTTATAGTATTTATCCTCAATACACTATAAGAGGTAATTATAAACCCGTGACGTATATTTAGCAAAGGCCATTTAATGTATTTAGTTATATAAACAATTAGCCTAGTATTAGTATTTACATTTGGCTAGTATTGTACTAAATAACAACAAATTTATGCTTAATAATTCCTGGTAGTTAAGTTGACACTCAATTAATTAAGTGAGTACCTAGTCTTTTATTACAATCTACTTGCAGACACGGATTAAGAATTAAGCAGCTAATTAACCGAAAAAATGTTCATTACGACTGTAGATTATTGTAATAAAGTCCTGAAATGTGTAGGAATTTAGTTGAACTTCAAACAACTAAATGGCTGATTGTGCACTCTCAGCTGAGTTTAACTCTTTCAATGAAACCGAAAGAATGTTCTCATGTGTAATATTCTTAAAAATTTATTGATTTACACGATGCATTTTAAATGTTTTTGTAATATATAATGTGGAGACATCATGACTGGCATGTTCTGCCTTTGGGGAGGACCAGATCTTTCTGGTAAATTTTGTTCATATTGTTGAAATACGTAGCACGAAAAATCCAATCATTCAGCGTGTTACCATTAAAAATAAAACTAAACTTGTTCCAAATTTAAAAATCTTAAATCAGTATATACCCTCAGTTCTTTATTCACATTGAACTAATAACGAGAAATCATTCATAATAATAGCAATAGCAATTAATTAATTAGCTCTGAGTTTCTAAATCATTTACTTTTTAATGTTATTTCTTACAGTTGTCGTAGTTTTTGAAATGGCATTCGCAACGTATTCTTACGTATAATAAAAAGATGCAATCAAATTATTGCATCGGAGAAAAGAAAATCAAGTGTAAGAATGCTTCTTTCTTGGGAAAGTAGATTTGCTGACCCATGCGTCCAATCCTTCCAAGACCATCAGATAGTTCTTAGTAAGAGAGATGTTTTAAATTGGCACCACGGAAGCCTACAACATTATTCCAAACAGACTTGACAACCACCTCCAATATCCTACGCGAAGGGAGACTGCCTGAGACATCAACTACAGGGGAAAGCCAAGACAATTTATCAAAATTTTATTTACATGAGCGTTCCATTTTAGGTCAAAACGATATCGTAAACCCAAACATTTTGTTCGTAAATGCTACTTTCACAAGATTGCGACCAAGAAAGGAGACATTTGGTGCGTGTAACAGGATATTATTACAAGACGAGTGAACGAATGCCTGATTCACGAGGTGTGTCACAGTCCAAATAAACAGTCGGAGACAATGCCGTCTGTTTCGTGGGATGTGAGTTGGCTCAAGACTGTCCTTGACCTCAGACAATGTCCTGTCTCTAGCGCTACTGTACTCAGGCCTACGGATCCGGACACTTTAGGAGGATTGGCACTCCCAATTCCATCTTATCTTTCCTACTGTAACATGTTATTACGGTCGTACTTAGGAAATAACTTTGTACATAACGAAATTATACTTGATAGGTATTGTAAAACAATAAACTGGTGAAAAGTATTATGAGATTTATTATACTCAACACTATCAGGCCACTATATTTAGACTTTGTTTACTGCGTTTTATGGAAATCTAGATGCAAAAGGATGATCTATACTCCTTCTTCTGAATTACATATAGAACAGAGCGTCTTAAAATAACTGAATAATTTGCAATAATAAACACGTATATAATAACGTTTACTTCAGAAGAATATTTACAATAAATTATGTTGTGATTAGACATTTTTTATTTTTTTATCACATGAGATAAACATGATGGGAGGATTAGCATTTTGACTTCGATGAAAAGTATGATGTATCTATGCAAACAATAAACAGACAAAATTCATTAGTTGCAGAATACATGTGTACCGATGTCTGATGTCATGCTTTTTTGTTTCCAAACGTTCAATAAAGTGGTCCAAATTTAACTAAGTGCTACACTAAATAACTATATTCTAACAGCATAATCAACGATAATCATAATAACATAATTCTTATTACCCTTTAATTTGCACAGGATAACAGTTTTAAATAGATGTATAAACATGTCAGACGGACATACTAGTATTCTAGTATTCTGTTAATGAGATAATTGGATTTGCTTGCTTAGATTACGATAATTTATGCTTATTATAGGCAAGATATATTAAAAGTACATGTTGATTGAACATTTTATCAAACATTTCATTTTACTCCGATAAGCTAAATAGAGTGCCTAAAATTACTAATTCTAATGAAGTAGTAGACACGTGTTTATGATAAACTTACCAAATGAAGGTCTCCGACATATCTGACGTTGCATCCTCAATAGCAGTAATATAGTTATATATTGAACTGTAGCTCTAATGTTTTTAAGAATATTATAACGGTATGAGAAATGAAATATGTTACTATGCATACAACAGTAAAATCTGGTATGAGTACACCACTAATATTACAGGTTTCACTGAGTTGCGTGTAACATTTGAAGCCTACTGCTTGTTTCATTCCTAAGATGTCCTGTAGACAGATAGGATAAAAAATACATAAAATAAATTTGCATTTCCCCTAGCAAGCAAAATAAATACTGCGCCAAGCTACTAATGAGTGGTCAACGATGGTCAACCATATCCCAAGGCTGGACATGCTCAATTTAGAACTCATTATTTTTTATATATAAATGAAATTCCAGACAAAATTTTAAGTCTAAAAGCCATATCTTTTTCGAGATATATTCCGGATGGTTAAGCTGCATGTGTTTCTAGATCAGATGTTTAAGTGCCGTATGTGTGTACCCTGTTTGTTCACGAAAATCTTTGTTCCGTTTTTTTTCTCGCTGATATCATGGTTATTCATAAGAAAGATCCATATATTTGTCCTAACACCGACTAAATTCCATTGACTGACATGCACTATCTGAACACAATATTACCAATATAGAAATGAAGCTTCGTACAGAAATTTCAAGTCTATAAATCAGTTTGTTCTCCAGTTTTCGTGCAGACAAACAGGCAGAAATTTAATAAGGCAGAGTGATAGGTAAAGGAGGAAGAGCATCTCTACACAAAATAAATTCATTCAACTATGTGTTTATTAAAAATTGAACTTCAAATTGTTGGAAAAAAACAGGTATATTTCAAAGTATGCTTACTTATGCTTACTTAAAACAACAAATAATACTAAAAGTGTATGAGTGTAAATACGAGTATTTATATAATTTTTTTTTCACTGTGTGTAAACTAGTCTACGCTGAAATAATCTCGTGAAAGTCTAGCACAAAAATAATTATTGAATAAGTTCCGTAGGAATAAAACATCGGTGGATAGCGAACCGCTGTTGTAGGATGTAAATAATCTCTTGTCTAACGACGGCGAATTCTTCTGAGGACAATAGACAATAAAATGTATTGGCCAATCACAATTTGGGCGGTTGCCAGGTCTAACTATCCGGCATGTCCCATTAGTATATCAGCTGATCCAATGTTAAGATCAGATAGTTGTCGGACAATGGAGAGTGCTTTGTCATCTGTGTTCGACCGGGTCGTGAGTAAAGGGGGACTTTACTCAAAAACCGGACTTGTTGATTACGCTTTGGATAAGAATTTCAGCTCGGAATGAGGAACTGAAATCTTAACTGTAACGTTGTAAAAATCAGTGTTTAATAAAATAACATTTATCACTTCTGGCAGAGGTTTTGTAGTGGTTAGTATGTCAGATGGAGTCTGTTTGTTTCAAAATAAAGATCAATCGTTACTAAAACAACTTATTAAACGTAAATATTAAGGCGAATGGATCGAAATTAAAATATATATTACTGTAAGGTATCAGCCTCTAGGTATTGTTTCATAATAAACCTAAATCTTAAACAAAGTTTGTATTATACAATAAGGAGAGTCAACTCCCGTTTAAAAAAAAAATAGGTACAGGAACTTCCACTGAGAACGAATCCTATATTGAAAGAGTTAAAACACCAAATGATACATTTTTAGAAATAAAACATAACATAAAACTAAAAGTAATATTTAGGTCAAACATTTACAATTACTGGTCATTCATGTAAATAATAGTTATGTCAACATCAAAAAGATAAAGAGAAGTGTAAAATGACTGTCGCAATCAATCATACATTTTATAATAAACATCAATCACATCTACTTTCCAGTTTTCCAGTATTCTATGCAGATAATAACAATAAGCCCACCTACTAAGAGCGATTCTAAGACTATTGTACAGGTTAAGATGTCGAATGTTTAATCTAACTATTTCACAAAAGATATTTAAGATACGCGTTTACGATTTTATGTCTTGATTGAATAAAAATTAAACTTTATCGGTACAAAGTGTGCCCAAAGAATCATTATACGGTGATTCAAATGACTTTATTCAAATGACTATTTGTATTATATATACAAAAAGGGCGAATTCTTACAATTAACCCTAATAAATAATATAGAACTTAAGTTAAATAAAACTACTACTGTACATTTAAAATAAAACAAAATTATATAATAAAGGTATCTTTAAGAATTTAGTGTACATACAGTACATTCATACAAAAAATTCATACACACATTCACTAGCACCCTATCTGTCCTCCAAAACCTACCCCAACTAACCCGTCGCTGACATCGTTTCTAGCAATTTAGCTTTTAGTAAGGCTGCAAACCGATTTCGACTCCCTACTGACTTAATATGGTTAGGAAGGGAATTAAAAGCTCGACAAGCAGTAACGACAAATGATTTGTTGTAAGTTGAGGTTCGATGGCGGGGAATAAGAGCATTGATGAGGCCATTCTTGTCTCTCTTGCGCTTGTTTCAGAGATCAATTTGAATTTGTCGCCAGATATATAGGCTCTCCAGAGTTAAGACTAGAATACACCAAAATAAGAATTTTTAATAATCTTGTATCGGCCAATTTTAGAATGGAATTTTGAATATAGATATGAGTTATATGATTGTCACGTCTTAGATCAAGTACAAAACGTAAACAGTAATTTTGACATCGCTGCAATTTGTAAGCAGATCCACAGTCATATCATTGATTATAGAGTTATAATAAGAAAAATGAGGAAAAATCAGTGTTTTTACCAGTAAAAGTTTCACACGTTCTGGCAAGAAGTGCTACATCCTCTTTAGTGAGTGAACTGAAGCAAACACCTTTTTACAGATGCCCACAACAGCATCACACCATCCAAGAGTTGTGTTCATAGTTAGACCCAAATTTTTCACTTTGTCACAGTACGGAAGAGAAACGTTGTTTACAGTAATTTTGGGCATATTATTTGTGTCTATATAGTTCTTTAGTCGTAAGTGAGAGATGACAATTGTTTGGGTTTTGTTTTCGTTAAGCTTCAGTCCGTGTTTCGTTGTCCATTCCACAAGTTTTTGAATGTCAAAGTTTATGTTGCGTATTGTCGTTTGTATATCACGGACCCCACAGTGGGCGTAAATTTGTAAATCGTCAGCGTACATGTGACATCTAGTGAATGTAAGTACTGTACAAATGTCAGTTACGTAGAGTAAAAATAAAAGAAGTCCCAGTATTGAACCTTGCGGCACACCACCAGTGAGAATCCTGTAGTCAGATACTTAAACGTAACGTAGTAGATGACGTAACGTGTTTAACGCAAAACCACTCTAAATATTTGTATATGAAATATTTTCCATTTAAAACTCTTTTTGTTACAATGTTATACTTTAAACTGTTCTAGAATTTGCGGTACTCCAAGCGTACCCTTCCAAACTTCTCCGCTTTCTACAAAGGCGTCGACCATTGGACCACGGCGATATCGTGTTTAATGTCCACTATAATGTAGTTAGCAATAATCAAGAATAAAACTGCGAGTTCATATGGGTATAAGTACCCAAGTGAAACGTTTGAAATTATATTTTCAATTTAAGTGTCATTTAGAAAAAAAGATATAAGAGAGATAATAAATTTTAAAAATAGGTATTTACACTTATTTTAAATAATTTTATAATATTATAATAAAGCTAGGTTATTATTTTGAAAACTATACAAAAACCCTCATAGTATAAGATATAGTAATATGCATAAAAGAGGCCAGAAGTTTGTGCATGTCTGTAAACAGTTAAATTACAAATTTAAACTATAACTAAATTATTACGATACACAACCCATGATGAGTCGATTCTGTAAGTTAACAGGTTTACCACGTAAACACATTCCATTACATTATCCAGCATCCTGTTGTCACAGTTATTACAAAATTACATACTTTGTTAGGCGAAAAATCTTTTTATATTGTTGAATATAAAAGCAGTTATTTGTTTTGGGTCGAGGTTTATCGGGTAAACCATGCACAAGAATAGCGATCGAGGGAACCATTTATCTTGCAGCACAATACCCTCTCTCTTGGCAAGGTCGGTACAACGGTCGTATAAACGTGCAGGCGTATACAAACACGAAATACACCGCGGATATAAGTAAACAAGTAAATGTTCATTATGATACAGAAAACAGTTTTACGTCTGTGACGAAGCGGTGGAGGAATGTACCATAGTTATGTTTTATCTGTAAAGAATATGTTCTGCAAGATTCATAAAATACCCAATCTTCAGGACAAGTTCTGCATAACTTTTGACATCCACTTGGATACAGAATTTTCATAGGAGGCATTAATTTGTGCTTGTGCAGAGGTCGACTAGATTTAAAAAGATTAGATAAAACTACAGTATTTGTGTTTGCAATCAAGGTTAAATGTAATAATATCGCTCTCACTGTGAGATTATTTTAAAAGCCACAAAAGCATTTGTTTTTTTAAGAAGGATGCTCCTTCTACATAAATAAAATTTATACTGTTCCATGTTTTACAGGAAAATGAACTAAATCCTCTTACTACTGTATTAAGTTATTGACATTATGAGCAACCAAATTGGCTTAAGGGTGTATACGGTATTTTTAACTTTTCACTAAATAAAAAATATTAAATTAGTATTTGAGCATATTTTATTTTTTTAAATAACAATATTTATTTAATGATAGTGTTATCAATAATAATTAATACAGATACATATGCAAGCTCCTTAGAAGTCTACAGACTCTTAGGCCTCCAGTTAATTGTTAGTTGTAGCTTCCCAAACAGAATATTGCTTCTAATTTTTAATTCAGTCACAATATTAGTATTAAAATTATTTTAACTTTTTAATGTAGGATATATAATAGGTAATATTATTAGGGAAAACTAAGTGCTCAGACTATTGCTGATACTCTTCAGTAATATACTCGACCAATGGAGAGTGGACGTATTGAATGGAGGTAGGTATTAAGATAAGTGAATCAAGCAGCACGAGGTTTATTACCCCTTCGGTGAGTGGCCGATTATAGATTCTGAACGGGCTCTGGCGTTGGTTCATAAGTCAGCCTGAAGCTATTGACCTTCAAGTCAAACTGTTGAATTCACCCATAACCTAGGTCAACCGTAACATAGATTGGTAAAATAAAGCTTGTTAGTCAAATTAAGTGTCTATATTGTCTGAGTTTTTGTGGAACAAACTTAAACTGTGCATTTTGGATATGTTACACCACAGACTATCGATGTATATAGGTTTCGTTTCTCTGTGGTTACTGTGTTGCGTCCTGGCGCTTGCTGGGGAACGTTACCGATATCTAGCAAATCAGGAACTATGAAGTAATAAACATATTACTTCAATCAGTGGAATGAGTTCATGATGAACGGAACAAATTTTAATTACGCGGCTACAACGAAAGTCGATCAGTGGCTCAGATTATGTACAATACTGTAGTATCGGTTAATGCTACTTGACGTGATATAACTAATATTTAACGAATTTGTACTTGGCAAGACTAAAATGGGTATGTGCTTCCAATTTAAGGGTTGCATGCGACACGACTAGCGGATCTAGGGTACAATGGTCACAATCTCAACACTAGTCCATCAGTGAATACCAACTTACTCTACACTCAGTGACGATAAGTATTCCTTAAGACAGCAAGCGCTCTAGAGCGTCTGCCGCAGTTAACTTGTTAAGGGTTTTATGTGGTCTTAGAATCTTAGAATAGTAAGCATACATACGGTATACACTACTCACAGACAATACAAACAGCACGGCAACTTACCTGCGAACAAAAAATCATAGAATAAATCAATTTTAAAACGTACGCAAATATGTTATAAAAATAAAAGATTTAAGCCTAAAAATTAACTACAAATTTCGTAATTGCATTAATGGGAATAAACCAACCACTTCAATTGGTTTTTGAGTGGTTTAAAACCCGTATGTTTGCTCAATAATAATAATTATCTAGCTAAAAAGAGAGATATTTACTGCAGTCTTGTCCCAGAACCATCTTGTCTACTTCCTGCTACCTGAATAGCTGAAATAGCAGAAAAGTTGTTATTTACTTCTACTAATAATAATAAAAAAGTTATAAATAGGCGATAATAAACAACCAAATAATACCTGCAGCAAAGAGATATAGAACTACATGAATTAATTATCTCATCAACAGTTTGTTTGTAAAATGAGTTCCCATCTTTTTACAAACACATTGTAGCCTTTTACGATCACATTGCTACTTGAGTATTTTATTCAAAGAAGGTTCTTATACTAAACGAGGCACAGATCTGAGAAACCAATAAACGCTTATAGATATCAACACCCAATGTTTATTAAACCACGGGGACACCGGAAGTTGGGAATAGGAAACAGATATTGGCGGTTTGCGAAATCTCTAATTCTGCACAGCCACAAAAATATCAGCTGTTTACGTTGCGTTGGTGTTGGCAAAGTTTCGGCTGTTTGAGGCTGTTTACTGTAGGCGGTGTTGCCGTGCGAAATATTTACATCGTGATAAGTCTCACTGTAACGGTCTCAAGGGAAAATGTATTTTAAGTAGACTAGTGAAAATTCCTATTCACTGAGCTAGTACTACAGATCTGGACTTACAGTCCAGGATCCAAGGGCCAATTTATTCTCAGCCGAACTATTTTTGTTGGAGCGAGAAATGGAAGGGTATCAAAAGGGTTAAAATATAAAATTATATATTTACTTAAATCATATTATTCCAATACTAAAAGTAAAAATTGGCATGTGAATAAATGTGAAATTGGCAACACATTCCTACATAAAGTCATTTAAAGTAGTAACATTAATTATCTTACTCTAATAAGAATGAAATGTACCTATTAGGAAAAGCTCTAAACGATGAACAAATATGAAACCTACTACCTCTTAGGAGCTGGCAGGTATATTGACTATAGTTTCACAAGAAATTATAACTATAAACTGCATGCAATTTTACGTCTTTATTTTGGTCGTAGAATCGTGAAAGATGTTTCATTTTAAAGATATATTAATAAACAACCATACTCTTAATAAGTTTTTTGGCATGTTTATATATTGTTTAGAAAAAACCTCAAACTGTTTGTACTTCATAGATTAAGTACCAAAAAGACTATATGCTTAACAAACAAACTAATATGCTGATATTATCACGAGTATTAATAACATACATCAAAAATAATTTAATATATCCAAGAACTCTTCAATCAAAATTAAGACCGTAAAGGTACGTGAACTAACACTGTTTTCGTGTGGAAAACTCATGGTCGTTCCACTACATCCGGATCTTGTCACGTTATGTCATGTGTCATGTCTAGAAACCATCGCCTCTTCCTACAGACCCGGAAACTCACGAACACAGTAGTAAAGTCCAGCAAAGTAGTTTAGTCGGACTTGGTGACAGAATGATGACGTAAAATCAAATCTTTTGGAACACTTTTCCATCCTCTCACTGGCTCTTCACACCCCTCTACACCGGTTGATAGATATCACTAATATAGAAGTTATTCAGATTGCGAGATTACTTAGAGCATCCCTGGAATCTATGCAACACATCTGTATCGATCCAAAAGCTTGAATAATTAATTGTATCACAGATAATTGAGGAAAATTCAAATTCTAAGCAGCGCCTAATCATACTAACAAACATTCTTAGTCTTTATGCAAACTAACTATCCTGAAGAGGGAGTCAGACCACTTTTTATTTTCGAAACTTCTCAGATGTGACTGAACACATTTAAATATTTAAAATGTTTTTAAGTATATATTTACATTTGAGATTAGCAATTGTGCACAGTAATATAGTTAAATAACTTATATTTCAATTGTAGTGTTCAAATATAGTATTTTTCACATTTAAGTCGTCTGTGAAACGACCGGTAAAAACCGATAAATTGAGATAGGTGAAATTTGGAATAGTTGTATATTACGCGATATTTTGTTATTAAAATTAGTTTTTCTTTTTGAATTCAAACAAAATTGTTTTCCAAAAATTGACTTTAATTCTTTAAAACACCTCCAATTATTGATTTAACCAAAATATGTACCAAATTACAGATTGTTTTTATTATTTAAAATGAGCCACTAGGACGTGTTCTAATCAAAACGTGTACGATATTTATGCTTTAAAATTGTTTTTAAAACAGAATAAAACTAAGAAAACAAAAGATGAATAATTTTCAAGATCAAAAAATTGATTATTGTTTTAGTAGGTCAAATATACTTGTGAGAATTAGTGTAACTTATAAAATTGAAAAACAAATATAAATAATAATCTTAATAACAATGTAATAATAAACCTATTTAAATGTAAAAGAGAAACGTATTAAAGTCTATGTTATGCATTCAGTCATTACAAAGTCGTAAATAAATAAATGACATCTTATCTAAAAATTTTAATAAACTGGACTTTTGGGCGTATAAAAGGAAGGAAACGTTGCTTATTTTTTATCTCTTTGCATATTTTTTGTACTCTGAAAAGGGTTATTGAGTATTGATAGAGGCAAGTGAACAAACACACATGTGCACAAAGTACAACAAAATCGCCCTCAGTTTATATTAAATCGTTAATTGTTTCTCTTGAGTTATTTCAAGTTTGTTTTCTTGAACAGTGTAAGCCAAGAGCTGATTGGTGAACAATTCCAGACTTAGTACACAACACCTGGAAGTGTGTAAACTTTGAAATAAATTAAACGTAATTAGATCCAAAGTTATCACCGTAACAAACATTTACAAAATGTTTTGCAGAACAACCAATCAAAACACACCTTCCGGTATTTTCGTGAGAGTAGATTGGTAAAAGAGTACACACATGAAAACTATTGTAAATATAAACACAGCAGTCTTTAATATATCGAAATATGATTTAATTGAGGAAAGTAATTCCAACTATTACAAAACATTTAGTCAGAAATAGCTTATTTAGTCAAGGGACAACTTATTTTTTATCTGATATGCATAATGTTTACGAGTATCATTTCCAAATTCCAGAAAAGAGCAAAGCTCTATAGCTTTCAAAATTTCAGTCAAAATGTTTGTTGATGTAAATATCAGAGAGGGGGATGAATTTCTTCATGTTTAAAAAGGGATAATAATGTACTGCCTTAATTGTGCCAGTTATGCTTGAGAATCAGCTAAGTACTGTACATTGTCTCCTTACAATTACTGCTGTAGTTAAAACTACAAATTTGGTAACATTATTTGTTTAAAGTTAAAAGTTAGGCTAGTTAAAAATATGGCATTGCTAAGAAGAACAATTAAGATGTTAACATAATTTATTGACAACATAAGAATTCCACTAAAAGTAAATTGTATATCACTTAATGGCCTACAAATCAACGGCCCGACAGAAGGATCGACCACACAATCAAACTGATATAGTTCAAAGCTGAAATGTTTACATGTGTTTTTATTTAGCCATACAATTACACTTTAACAGCCAGTGATTAAGCAACTATGTGTTGTGCAGTACTTTATATTTAACAAAGAACACATTTCATTCTACTGTTGGAACGTTCACAATGATAATGAATCATAAGTTTGCATTCTGTTTATCAGTTAGCCATCCAATCACGCAGGTGGTCTCCGTGTTGTAGCGATTTGTGTTTTGCAAATTTGTGTATTGTTTATTTAAGTGTGATTTCATATACTGTGTGTTCTCTTGCGCTGATGAGTGAATACCTGAAGTTGTCAGTGTTTACGAAACGCTTCTTAACGTCGCAATAGTTAGGAACGTCAGAATGTAAACCTATAATTCGTTAAATAACACTTATCAAATGGATTTCTTAAAATGCGAAGATGTTTAGATAAAAAAACTTAAATACAACAGAGTTTTTGCAATATATTTACTACTTCTTTAGGATATGCCTTAGTGTAATGTCTAGACTATCTCTATCATTATTAAATTCATTGACAACCATTACACAAACTATGTTCTATTGCACTATTATACAAACAAACAAAGTTAAATCACATTATTTTGTGTGTAATATTAACAATAATTAAATCAGTTAATTTCCTCTGGTTCTTTTAAAACTTTAAAAGAAGATATTGAAGTCTTCTTGTTTTATTAGAATTGTAATTGAATTAATTAATTCTGGATGGTGATGGAACACCCAGGCCTACCTCAATTGGCGAGAGGGTGAAATATACATTTTCCTTGCCAACGCAATTTGTCCCTGTCCGTCTGCACCCTGCGGTAACACCTTGCTGCGGATATTTATCGTTGTCTTACTTGCTGCTGCTTTCACGCTTTGGTTTTTCATACACTTTTTATGTATAAAAATAGTATTTATTGGATTAAGTGTTTATTATCATTAATTTAATAGGCAGTTGAGTTTTATTGAATCCTTGTCGATGTTTATTGTATAAAGACAGAGGTGAATTTTAAAATGTGTAAACTAATTGACTCAATATTTTAATGCCGCCAATAAAAATTATACATCTGTTTTTTTTTTTTTTTTCAAAGAATCTTTACTTTCTTTCTTAACAGCTTATTAAATTTACAAACATTGACGACAAGAGGATAGTTTTAGTTTACTTCGAAATGAGAGAGAGTTGTAGGTTCATCAGAATAATATTTCATTCACATAAAGTAAGAAACCTAAAGTCGGAACCAAGTTGCTTATGAATGAGACACACACGCGGACCTTGTATGGATAGCAACTGTGTTCTGTACGCAGTCTAAATACTTGTGAAGTTTTCTAAATTATATCAAAGAATATAAATTATTCCGTATAAGTAGTATTCAGTCGCTTATAATTTAGGTTAAACACCATTACACTTGAATTTATTATTTTTAAGAACCCACTGATAACCTGTAACATTGTGTTCTTTAATTGTGCAGCAGAGTATGAGATGAGTATTTGCTTCATATACTTCAGTGATTTTCTGTTAAATCTGCAAATTAATAATTAATATGCACAAGCAATATTTTTGTTGTGCATAATGTGATGTCAGATAGTTAATACATATAAAGTTAGAATATGTTAGTCATTTTCATAACATAGTAATATATTTTCAGTGTACTCGTAAATATGAATATACTTGATACAGTACGTATGAAACATAAATGATATAACAAGGCATTACACAGTTTCATAAAAATGAATAAATAGTATAATTATTTTTAATAAATATATTTATTACTATTGAACAAAAAATGTACATAACTCTTGCAGTTAGTTTTATGGAATTCGGGGAATATGATATTATCGACATATACGAATTACTTACGATAAACGATTAGCCTAAAGATCATTATTATAGAGAATATTTGAAATATATTTTTTGTATATTATATTTGTTTCATTACTTTCTAGGTTCATAATTGACCGCTATTTCCGTAGACATATATTCTGTTATTTAACAAGCACGTGTTTATGGTTTGCTAAATTATAAATTTATTATTGGACTGTCAACTGTAATTTAAAGACTTGAAATGCAGGCATATGCCCTCCGGCAGTTTATGCAGCTTCAATCGCCATGCTTTGGAAACTCGTGGCTCACAACATGTGCAATATCGGAAACCCTTACTCGTACCTAGGTGGTGAGCTTGGTCAGCGGCCGCCACTGCAAAATCTGATAAGAAGAAAGTCGACGAGAGCGTTACCTAAATAACTGTTTACTGCTGCAGAAACATCAATTTTTAACTTAAAACATCTTTGCTATATGTATTAGTATAATATATAATTGTGTATTTGAATGTTGAGTTTAGCTCCAGTTCACCCTCCTCTGAGTGCAGCATCTGGTATCTGATGCTGTCACAGACTGGTCTCTGGTTTCTCTGATGTGGAGAGCTTCCAAAGCGTCTTTGTAGCAGACTCTCTTAATCTATTCAGACAATCATGACTGCAGATTTCTGGAGTCAAGTCTGTGACAACCTTTAGATTCCACACGCTGTACTTAGAAGGAGGGTGAACTTGAGCTGAACTCGACATTCACAGTGAATCAACCATTCCCGCCGTGGCTGCGTTACATTATGTATATCCTATGGGTATTACTAATAAGTTTTTATACAACACTGCATTCGTTTTAAGATTTCCAAAATTACGTTTTTATTACTTAAGAACGTTTTACTCAAAAAGTACTAAATACAGAGCAATGCAATGTTTCACACACATTTACTACATGTAGATACTTAACTAGAAATGCAAAGTTTCTGAAACATGGCTTAGCTAAGTCTTTATGAATTTGAACCAATTATTTTAGCAACTTAATTTTAGATTATCTAAAATAGTCTGTTTTAAGACTAATCAAACAAAACAATGCCTCACACGCCCAAACGTTTATTGCATGCTTATCTAAGGATTATCTGAATGACAGGTTACCTACCGTCTTTGGTGGTTTATGACAAAAAACTTACTAAAATGACAATCTTATGGGTCTAAAAGTGGTCCTCTACCAGCTATTTATGAATTGTCTGGTGAAAGGTGGCCATACTCATCAAATAGACACTAGGAAAAAGCTTTTAAACAAATTCCAGACTGTATAAACTAAACCACATGAAATGTTCAAAACCGTATTATGAAGTTGGCGTGAATTAAAACTGTTCAAGACCAACCATCAAACCGACTGAGGAAAGAGGCCAAAGTAGTCATAAGGTTTTATGCCATCTTGTAAATGCGACTTTTCCATCACAACGTCTTTGTGAAAACCGTTAAAAGGGTTTAAAATCGCAGTTGAGAGAGTTATGGGCCCCGTGAGCCGTGTTTTGTCAGCGAGCGAACATACAGACGATGTAGTCATCATTCTGAAGTGTGGGTTGCGGCGTAAACAGATACAAATCCGTCTGAGAGCGTTTCAAGGATATATCGGCAGTAAACGTGACCAGTAAACACAAGAAAAAGCGAAATAAGTCCAGTGAAAGCACACTGATAGATTCTTTCACCAACCGATTAACATCGGGGTGATGTGCTCCCGTTAACAATCGTCTTATGAATCTTCATATATTTATGATTTATATGTAGAAAGCTTGAAATAAAAATATACTGCAAGAATTACATTACAATAGTGTGTCCTATAAAATTACTTTTTATGTTTTTAAAACAGATAACATAGTAAAATAAGATCTCAGTATGTATATTTATAAAACGGAAATATAGTACAGATACAATATGGCTAAAAATTTATTTCGTTACAGAGAACAAAGCTGTCAAATTTCTTAGAATAAGCAGTCGATATTGCGTATCTTCTACATTTTCGGTTATAAATATTGATGATGTGATCGTGAAATATTACAGGCTCGCTATAGGAAACTAACTTCAATTAAAATAAAGGGTTTAAGTATCTGTAATAATGTTAAAACATTTTGCATTATAAACGGTAAGATTTATAAACTAATAAAAAACTAAAAGCTCAACGGTTATGAGCATTCTCACTTTTAATGGCATTGCATTGTAACATTCAAATTCTATGAAAACTCCATCAAGTATACAAAATAATAGACGTAGTTAGAAAATCACACATTACAGATAAACTGTACGCCTGTCAAATGCGTTTCATGTGGATTGATTGGGAGGATTAGATTGAATTGATTGGCTTGAAACAGCCATTCGCAATGCGAATCCCATGAAAGCTAATATCAGCTTTGTGCTTGTAAGCTATCCTAGTTATAGTGGTTACAGTCCTATAGTGATACTTTTATTTCATGATATATAGCATTTGGAAGCTAAGATTTCCTAAATCCAACCCTTACGGTACTGTTCAAGTTTGGTTTGTAATTTAAAAGACTAAAAAACAAACTTAACGATGAGATAAGAGAGAACCGTGGACAATCACAATTAATTAAGTAATGATTCTTAATTTTCTATATCTCAGCGTGATACAGAATCTAACCACAACAGAATTAGCTATATATTTATAAGCTATATCTTTACCAGAAAAGTTGATTTATTACTGGTTTACGCCACCTAGTTGGACATACACTGGGTAGAAAAGAAAACCAATGTAGCACTTAAATCTGAATAAACCCATTAATTGACATTAAAAACATAAAACCAATATTTAATACATTTTATTGTGGAAAAAAAATGTAACAGTGGCCAATATAAGCTCCATCTACAGCAAACCCATTAATGTTCAGGAGCATAATTAGCCCCAAATGTCAAAGTGTTGGAGTAAAAGGGTAGATAGGTCTAGTTTATTGTAGAGGATAAGAGTTAGAAGTGGGGTCTCCTAGTTTTCCTGAAGACTGCCCATATACATAACCTTAACCATCCAAATTATAACAATAACTTCGGAAGTAGCACAGGTCTTTTTAGGATTAAGTGCAATAAAAGGTGTCTTGAACTTCTTATGCAAACTTAACAGAACACAGAATATAAGCCATATTATTAAATTATAAAAATAACTTGTATAATCAGTGACAATTCAGCACATTCTACCTTTAAATAATATAAAGGAGTTTAGCGATTTAACTGTAACATATCCACTAACTTTGTAAAAAAGAGAGATTAATGCATTCTTTAAAACTGTCAAGGCATATACATATAAAAAAAAACTCAACCTGTAAAAATAAATCTTGACAGTACAAATAATTTGTTATTATACCTTTACTTCCAACCAATAATAAATGTGCGTTCCTTAATGTTTTCTCGAGTTAGTTTTCAGTATTACAAAATACAGCTAATATAAATAGCAACAAATGGTTTATTTTTAGTAAGAGGTGATTGTTTCATAATCTTTCTGTAGAAAAACATTACTGAAAACTGTAAAAGCAAAAAGATAATTTAAAAAAAGGAAGGCCAGTAAGGAAGAGGTGAGTATCTTATTGTACCGTACGGTAGAGAGAATTGAAAATGAAAAGTGGATGGTTCGCTTTCCCGCCAATTGGAGCAGTGCAGCTCATGCTGGCTTTAACGTAACTTCCCACTTTCTTATATACGTACAGAAGGCAATCAAGCCAGAAAGGGATAAGTGCAATATTTTACCGCACGGTAAAGACAGTTGGCGAGATAGACTGTGTCGGTAATGGATAGTTTCACCCCCTCGCCACTTGGAGCAGTCCTGCTCCTACTGGGCGTAACGTCACTTTATTCTTTCTTATATACCTACAGAAGGCAATCAAGTAAGAAAGAGGTAAGTACTATATGTTACCTCACGGTAAAGACAGTTGGCGAGATAGACTGTGTCGGTAATGGAAGTGGATAGTTATCCCTCTCGCCACTTGGAGCAGTCCTGCTCCTACTGGGCGTAACGTCACTTTCTTCTTTCTTATATACCTACAGAAGGCAATTAAGTAAGAAAGGGATAAGTACTATATGTTACCACACGGTAAAGACAGTTGGCGAGATAGACTGTGTCGGTAATGGAAGTGGCTAGTTCATCCCCCCGCCACTTGGAGCAGTCCTGCTCCTCCTGGGCGTAACGTCACTTTCTTCTTTCTTATATACCTACAGCAGGCAATCAAGTAAGAAAGAGGTAAGTACTATATGTTACCTCACGGTAAAGACAGTTGGCGAGATAGACTGTGTCGGTAATGGAAGTGGATAGTTATCCCTCTCGCCACTTGGAGCAGTCCTGCTCCTACTGGGCGTAACGTCACTTTCTTCTTTCTTATATACCTACAGAAGGCAATTAAGTAAGAAAGGGATAAGTACTATATGTTACCACACGGTAAAGACAGTTGGCGAGATAGACTGTGTCGGTAATGGAAGTGGCTAGTTCATCCCCCGCCACTTGGAGCAGTCCTGCTCCTCCTGGGCGTAACGTCACTTTCTTCTTTCTTATATACCTACAGCAGGCAATCAAGTAAGAAAGAGGTAAGTACTATATGTTACCTCACGGTAAAGACAGTTGGCGAGATAGACTGTGTCGGTAATGGAAGTGGATAGTTATCCCTCTCGCCACTTGGAGCAGTCCTGCTCCTACTGGGCGTAACGTCACTTTCTTCTTTCTTATATACCTACAGAAGGCAATTAAGTAAGAAAGGGATACGTACTATTTGTTAACACACGGTAAAGACAGTTGGCAAGATTGACTGTGTCGGTAATGGAAGTGGCTAGTTCATCCCCCCGCCACTTGGAGCAGTCCTGCTCCTCCTAGGCGTAACGTCACTTTCTTCTTTCTTATATACCTACAGCAGGCAATCAAGTAAGAAAGGGATACGTACTATTTGTTAACACACGGTAAAGACAGTTGGCAAGATTGACTGTGTCGGTAATGGAAGTGGCTAGTTCATCCCCCCGCCACTTGGAGCAGTCCTGCTCCTCCTGGGCGTAACGTCACTTTCTTCATTCTTATATACCTACAGCAGGCAATCAAGTAAGAAAGAGGTAAGTACTATATGTTACCTCACGGTAAAGACAGTTGGCGAGATAGACTGTGTCGGTAATGGAAGTGGATAGTTATCCCTCTCGCCACTTGGAGCAGTCCTGCTCCTACTGGGCGTAACGTCACTTTCTTCTTTCTTATATACCTACAGCAGGCAATCAAGTAAGAAAGAGGTAAGTACTATATGTTACCTCACGGTAAAGACAGTTGGCGAGATAGACTGTGTCGGTAATGGAAGTGGATAGTTATCCCTCTCGCCACTTGGAGCAGTCCTGCTCCTACTGGGCGTAACGTCACTTTCTTCTTTCTTATATACCTACAGCAGGCAATCAAGTAAGAAAGGGATACGTACTATTTGTTAACACACGGTAAAGACAGTTGGCAAGATTGACTGTGTCGGTAATGGAAGTGGCTAGTTCATCCCCCCGCCACTTGGAGCAGTCCTGCTCCTCCTGGGCGTAACGTCACTTTCTTCTTTCTTATATACCTACAGAAGGCAATTAAGTAAGAAAGGGATAAGTACTATATGTTACCACACGGTAAAGACAGTTGGCGAGATAGACTGTGTCGGTAATGGAAGTGGCTAGTTCATCCCCCCGCCACTTGGAGCAGTCCTGCTCCTCCTGGGCGTAACGTCACTTTCTTCTTTCTTATATACCTACAGCAGGCAATCAAGTAAGAAAGAGGTAAGTACTATATGTTACCTCACGGTAAAGACAGTTGGCGAGATAGACTGTGTCGGTAATGGAAGTGGATAGTTATCCCTCTCGCCACTTGGAGCAGTCCTGCTCCTACTGGGCGTAACGTCACTTTCTTCTTTCTTATATACCTACAGAAGGCAATTAAGTAAGAAAGGGATACGTACTATTTGTTAACACACGGTAAAGACAGTTGGCAAGATTGACTGTGTCGGTAATGGAAGTGGCTAGTTCATCCCCCCGCCACTTGGAGCAGTCCTGCTCCTCCTGGGCGTAACGTCACTTTCTTCTTTCTTATATACCTACAGCAGGCAATCAAGTAAGAAAGGGATACGTACTATTTGTTAACACACGGTAAAGACAGTTGGCAAGATTGACTGTGTCGGTAATGGAAGTGGCTAGTTCATCCCCCCGCCACTTGGAGCAGTCCTGCTCCTCCTGGGCGTAACGTCACTTTCTTCTTTCTTATATACCTACAGCAGGCAATCAAGTAAGAAAGAGGTAAGTACTATATGTTACCTCACGGTAAAGACAGTTGGCGAGATAGACTGTGTCGGTAATGGAAGTGGATAGTTATCCCTCTCGCCACTTGGAGCAGTCCTGCTCCTACTGGGCGTAACGTCACTTTCTTCTTTCTTATATACCTACAGAAGGCAATCAAGTAAGAAAGAGGTAAGTACTATATGTTACCTCACGGTAAAGACAGTTGGCGAGATAGACTGTGTCGGTAATGGAAGTGGATAGTTATCCCTCTCGCCACTTGGAGCAGTCCTGCTCCTACTGGGCGTAACGTCACTTTCTTCTTTCTTATACACCTACAGCAGGCAATCAAGTAAGAAAGGGATACGTACTATTTGTTAACACACGGTAAAGACAGTTGGCAAGATTGACTGTGTCGGTAATGGAAGTGGCTAGTTCATCCCCCCGCCACTTGGAGCAGTCCTGCTCCTCCTGGGCGTAACGTCACTTTCTTCTTTCTTATATACCTACAGCAGGCAATCAAGTAAGAAAGGGATAAGTACTATATGTCACCACACGGTAAAAGACAGTTGGCAAGATTGACTGTGTCGGTAATGGAAGTGGCTAGTTCATCCCCCCGCCACTTGGAGCAGTCCTGCTCCTCCTGAGCGTAACGTCACTTTCTTCTTTCTTATATACCTACAGCAGGCAATCAAGTAAGAAAGGGATAAGTACTATATGTTACCGCACGGTAAAGACAGTTGGCGAGATAGACTGTGTCGGTAATGGAAGTAGATACAGTAGAACCCCTCATATCCGGCCTCGGTTTTACCGCACCTCGGTTTATCCGGCCACTTCCCGGGAGCCAATATCGAAATTTATTTACCACGGCTAGTAGACGCGCAGTTGCACGCACTAGTCTCCCACGACTCTTGCGTTATTTTGGTGTATCTATTTGTTTACATTTTCCTGTGTTGTCCTCAGTTGAGCTAATAGGTTTAACCTGTAAACAGTTCGTTGATTATTTCCAGTGCGGTTAGTACAGTACAGTACAATTGTTTTGTTTCGTCAAGTGCTGTGTACTGTAGGTTGGTTTATCCGGCCGAATCGTTATCCGGCCAGGGGCTCGGTCCCGTGGTGGCCGGATATGAGGGGTTCTACTGTAGTTCATCCCCTCGCCACTTGGAGCAATCCTGCTCCTGCTGGGTGTAAAGTCACTTCCCGTGTTCTTGTTGTTTTTAGCACGGGTTCTATACATGTTCCACTAACATTTTACAGGATATAATTAAGGAATTTTTCAGTTTTATACACTATTCCTAGGTATTTTTAAACAGATTTTATACAATTCAAAGTTCCAAATATGGAAGTTATTTTGTACATACAAAATCAACCTTCCTCTCTGTCCAGTTATAGTAGGCATTCTGTAGAATTAAAATGTAGGGTGGTTTTAAAATATCTTAGATCAATTCATTGAAGTAACTCAACAATTGAAGAAATTACATATTTATAGCTTTACAGAATCTTTATAGAAATTTATTAAATTGTACATTTTAGGTTAATGAAGCTGTAAACATGAAAAGAGCGAAGATTTCATCGTGCAATACTCCAGTTTAAAAATATATCTACAGTATTACCTGATCGATGTAGAATAAAACTATGTGCCAAATTTTGGTATGTAAATTTAGAAATTTTATTATCATGTTAAATAAAACATGATGTGGGAATCGAATACTAATCTTTGCCTTTAACTGTGACCACATCAAAATCTTCGAAATGTAAAGTGTTTATATTCACTCTTTTCTCAATAACATGTAAAAAACACATACAGACAATCAGACAGTAAACCAAGTATTTTTGATCCATGCATATATTAAATTATATGTTTAACTTGACCTAGGCAACACATCTCTAAATATTTCAGAAGAGTTTGTAAACACCATGTATGCTATACAAAAACGGAACTGTGATATATTTTTGTGTATGATGTAACGTAAAATTTCCAAATGAGAAACTCCTTTCGTTAGTCTTAAAGAATCTCTCACAGAAAGTATACTCTAATAAAGGATACTAGCAAAGTTTTAAAACTAAACGTATGATATTCAATGGCTAGAGAAAAATGCATGTAAATATTTTAGCTGTAAACTATTTCAGTTTAATTGTTGTGGTCGGTCTGTCGGACTAGCACTGATTTGTGGCCCATTAGAGTTCCCATCTCAACAGAAGTTGCCCAGTGCCTCAGTTTAACTACCGTTCTGACGCAAACTGCGGCATCGCATCGCTTTGAGCATCCCGTGAACATAAAAGTCCACATATTTTTGGCAAACACTACAAATCTCTTTGTTTAGACTTGTATACGTCAAATATCTATTTATTTTCCGATGAAATTGACGTATATTCGTTAATGGTATCTCAAAAAGAAAAACTTTACTTCCAAAGCATAACTTTTCTGTTTATTAAAAGCGATCGTATTGTCATTACGTTATTGGTCTACATGGCAAAAATACACACACAATATGTTAATTAAATAATAAAAATCAAATAAAATAGAAATAATAATAGGTATTTTTTATTTATAGTACATATATCAGAACAAATACCATACTCACATCGGTAAAAATCAAGATTAAGCAAGATATCGTTGTGAAAATTCAAGAAAAGCGAAAGTAAGAACCAATGATAATATTACCATGTAGGCGCACTCAGTAAAGTAACACCATTAAAATATAACTGGACAAATTAATTAACTTAAACGTATTACCCACAATAAGTCTTGCTAACCATAATAATAAACACATTTTATTAATTTTAATTTTATAATAATTAATCATCACGAAGAAGTATACAGTTCCAATAATTAGAGTTTTAATAGATTAGGTCTAAGCTCGGAATAAGTACCAAAAAGCACATTTTAAAACGAATTTACAAACTTTGCATTGAAATCATATTCAAATTCAAGAACCAAAGTAATTTAATGTCAAAGGTGAGAACTGCATGTAAACTAACAAAAATGAACCTGAATGACAAACAATAATAAATAATTAACACAAATGGTAGTGCAAAATCTGCAGATATTATATGTTCATTAATGACCATAATTAAGTTTAAATAGAAAAACAATATTTCCAAAAGAAAAAATCCCTGGTAAGAAAAAGATTTAAATTTTAATATTTGAGGGGAACATTTCGTACATTAGCACAAAAAATACATTTTATGCGACTAAACACTATTATGTTACGAATAATCCAATAACAGTAGGAACAATTTATGAATGGTAAAAAGTTCCTTCTGACCCACAAGACCAGACTTTATGAAAGCCGAAGGATTTGAAGCGTTATAGTTATGCTAGATGTTTGGACTGCATGTATCATGCCAAAATAAATATAGATGTCAATAAAATTGTGTCCTGGATATCTCAGTATATCAGTATCACTGATAGTAGTACAGTGCCCTAGAATCCAAATATAGATTTACTTCGATGATATTTAATACGAATGTAAGTAACACATAAAACACTGATAGTAGTACAGTGCCCTAGAATCCAAATATAGATTTACTTCGATGATATTTAATACTAATGTAAGTAACACATAAAAGTACAATTTCTAGAACCATAAACATGTTATTTAACGTATTTAAGCATTAATTTCAATAAAATTATAAGCCATCTCGGGACTATTCTTTTTTTACTAGACAAGCTCCAGACACGAATATATTCAAGACTTTTTTGTTGGCAACGGTAAACGCAGAAGAAGTAACTCACACAACCAATGGAGCGAAGACGCAGCTACGACTTAGTTTAGTCTGTTTAAAGAACCGGCACAAATCTCTTTCGTAAACCTTTATAAAAACTTCGGTTTAGTAAACCGTGTCAAAAATGTGTTCTTGTAAAATTATGGTAGAATTTTATTTTTCCTTAGTAATGAAATAAAATAATATCAGCATTTCAACTGTTAAGATAGGAAATTATAAGTGATGCAAATAAGGTACAATTCGTAAAATTCTTAGGTTTTTCAAGTGGAATAGTATATGAGTAATTAAACTCTCTTTAAATGTTCACTTGATAAAAATACATTTAATTTCTATAAATTTCATAATAACTATTAGACTCTTTTACTGTTTGCAAAGAAATAAGAAGATGTCTTCTGTTAAAGTTATCATTATAGAAATCCAGTTCGTTTTCCGCCCAACACAAGATTTTGTTCTCGAGCATATTATGTCACCGATATAGGCTATAATATAATTATTTAATATGCAAGTAAAAGGTGCAATTTATTACAGTTTTATTATTATTGCTTAGGAAAAAGCATATCAAATCAATAATGTAGCTTAAGAATCAGCTATAAAAACACCTTGAGTCCACCCCCCATAATAACAATGTTAAGAAAATTACGTAATTCGTTTAAAGCCTTATTCTTATCATATTGCTATGGGCAATTCTGATTTTAAAATTTAATTAATGAGCGGAAAAGGAGATTTTTTGTAAAGTGTATACCTTTTTAATATTTAAACTATAAAGTACAAAAATGCGTGATATTTGTTTTCTAAATAACGATTAAAAGTATAGAAAACATTATAAAAAACGATGTTTACACTATTTACATCTTTTAAATAAGACACAATTCTACTTCTAAACATAAAGTCGTAAAAGTACATGTGGACAAACATTGTCCTGAAGCTACAAGGAAGATAGCCACCAATGCAGCCGGCTCCTAACATGACATGAAATATTGATTTACCAGAATACGAGGTCGGTCTTCTGTTTAGCATTATGTTGTTCATTAATAAGGATCGACTGACTGAGTGCTTTTATAAATCTGAATGAAGGATAGGATGGTGTCGGTAAAAGAATAATGTTTTAATAAAAGCTACAGTTGTAGGTTATGAATAATTGTTCCTTAACGCAAGATACTCCCCTAGATAGTCCCAAGGATTAGTAACTGTGGGACTATCTAGTGGAATATGAATCTTACAGGTTGAGCAACAGAATCATACAGTAGTATTATCAGCTTGGTTTGAACACGGCAATGTGTTTTAATCATCACCCTAAATAATCATAGCTGAAAGTATTCCTATGTTTCATAATGGACACTATCACCCTTTCTAAGGTAGAATTTCTGGAATTTCTCAGACAGACCCAAGAACGGAAGCAAGGAACAGCATACCTCTCCTTATCATCTAACAGGTTTTTCGTGTCTCTTCTAACTCCAGTGATTCATTCTTCTCCCTTCATATTTTACTTGTTCTTACAAAAATAGTATTTATTCTTGTACGCTCTGAAAAGGATGATCATTTGAAGATCAAGACTATGGATAATAATTTTAAAAATTATGAAAATTGAAATTGCAACAAGTAAACTGTTTCTTGCTATCAATGAACGCTACACACCCATGTTGGCAACAATGTTTTTTTTAGGTTAGAGCGGATAATAGAACAAACGAAATATACTACAATTCGATGATTAGAACACGAACAGAATTTTGGAATCTGTGGTATAGTTACGGTGCCGTTTCTTGCCTCCTAAATTTACGTAGTACGGCAAGTTAAGAAATGTTGCACAAGGCGGAAGGAGACTAGTAGGCCTACAGCACATAGACAGATATTATAGGGGTTGACAAGGAGAGGATGTTGCTGGCACGTATGCTGGGTGTAACGTTATTTAGTCTCCAGATATGGCATTAGTAATATTTTAGTGTGAAGAAAGTACTGTCTGTCGGGCTACGTCTTCATGTGTTGTGTGATTTCTTGATTTCCATATTGGTCTTATTATTTAAAGGTCGAATAAATAGTACCACATAATTAGTAGGCCTACAGCTTTGTGCCATTTAATAAAAATTAAAATCTACACAGAATTTCCTTCATAGTGAGTTTGATCTTAAAATCGTAAATAAGAAAAAAAATATTACTTCCTGTTAATTTAGACCTCATGTACCTATGTTGATTCTCTGAAAGGCTCAATGATATAGATAAAAATATTTTAAATTTTAAATTCATGACATATTTAATTTGATATTTTGTTTAATTATATATATATTTTTTAAAAATTTAAATTTTTTAATTAATTTAAAATTAAACTTTACTAAATAATCGCTCGTACCATTAAAACAAAGGCACATAAACAAATGTTTAATAAATTCTAGTTTTATTCTTTTCTTGATTAGAGTCTTACATGAACCATATTAAATCAGTGTAAACAATTTTTTTAGTCACCGTCCATTAGCAGCTAATATAATAATGTTTTAGAATTTAATACACAGTGTTTATGTTTTTAATATATTTAGTGTGGTATATTTATTGTCTTATTCATCCAAAAATTATCATAACTAAGGTTCAAATCTAATCAGAAAATGGTTTTTTTTTTTAATTTAGATAATTTTCCTACAATTTGTCTATCATTTGTCCCTTTAAAAGTTTAATTTTAATAGCCTAGTTGTAACAATTTTAATAATAACATATATGCCTAATTGTAACATAAGTAAGTTCGACCCACTATTGAGCAATGCTTTATTTAACCTAAAACACAAATTTTTAAAGAATTCTCAAGTTGTGACTAAGTAAGATGTGTATACTTCAGTTACGAGCTTTAAGATACGAGAATTTAAAAGAATTTATAAAAATGGTCGAAATTGTAAAGAAAAATGATTTGAACTCTAACTTTTTGTAAGGGCAAGCGTAAATACGTGTAACTTATAAGGAAAGTCAGCAGAAGCAGTATATAGACCGTAAAGTTAAAGAAGGGTAAAGTGAAGGAGAACGTGCGTAGAAGTTCTGTCTGGATGGACGGGAAAAGTACAAACTTATAACTTTTATGCTTTTTCTCTTACTCATTCTTAAAAAAAGGTATCTACCATAACCAAACTGATTCTTTAAATCCTTTAGCAAGATAATACAAACACTAATATTTTCAACGATACTTAAAGGAATTCACATTAATGACTGATGGGAGGTCACAATAATATGGTAACAAGCCTTTTAAACATTCTTAAATATGACTTGATCCATCCAGTCTAATACCATGAGAAGAAGGTAGATTCTCAGCACGAATATCATCGCCACTCGAATCAGTGCGCTGTTGATGCTGTATGGATACTCATAGTTTCAAATCAAAACCTTTCAGATCTTTATTCTATTTTCTTAAACGTAGCATCACAATCCAAAATCACAACTCAGTGCAATTAATTACATACCAATTTTGATAATATTTAATATGTAGATATTTGATTTAATAACTAGTAATAAATCAAATATAACTAAGCATCACTTCTAATAAAAAAAAAAAAAAAAAACAATACTACTATATCACAACATTGGCACAAACAAACCATACATATTTAGTATATGATTTTAAAACATGAATATGACGTTACCTTTTTACTAAAACTTTTACTAAATCGCAGTGTACATCGTAGGTGCGAAATAGAAAGAAATAAGTATGTTTTGAGTGTTGCTAAAGCAAAGAATTGGTATTTTAAATATAGGCATTCTATAAATTCCATACATTTTTAAGAGGTCATTTTTGCTCTAAACAGCCCTTTCCTAGGAGAAGGAAATTCGGGGAAACCTCTTACCGTTTGTCAATATGTAACTTTTAAAAAGTTATTGTGTGGCAAACAAACGCCGGACTTTAAAACCAGTCTACAGAAGTGCACTTGTGTTCAACCAACAATAGCAGGACATTTTCCTGTATGTTTGTTTAAAACAAGATAAGTACAGCTAAGCACACATTTACGTCTATATAAAGATATAATTTTAGATGACTAAACTATATTTGTCGGCACCGCATGTGAGAAGATCTTTCAGAATCTGTTAGTTACAGTAACGTGTAACTAACGTGTTAGTTACATAACATAACGTGTTACTGCACACTAAACAGCACGGAGAGAGGGTATTGTGCGGCAAGACAAATGGCTCTCCGCCTATTGCTATTCTTGAACATGGTTTACCTGATAAAAGCCTTGCGCCCGAGCAAACTACTCGTTTTTCTTCCACATAAAGAACAAAGATGTCTGTCAAAGATTAATTTAAAAAAACGTAACAGTTTTTAACATTGTTCATAACAATCTACTATGTAAGAATATAGGAGTACGCCACGCCATCCATGTATCTCTTAACAGTTTTCACTGAGGTGGCAAGAAAAAATATAAGTTTAATAGCTAATTTTATTCTGATAGTTAGGCCACATGTGTTGCTCTGGTACACGTTTAAGTGTCATATCCTTGTACTCAGTTTGTTTACAAATTTATTTACTCTAAGATTTTCTCACTGCCACTGCGTTGTCTATAAGGTCGTTGTAAACATATTCTCTATCGCCCAACCAAATCCCATGAAGTTCCGTATACCATCGTCGAGCTCCATATTGCCTGTATAGAAATGATAAATTCGACAGCCAATAACAGTTTTCGGTTAAGTGACACCTGATAAAGTAAAAAAGTCTTATTAAACATTCTACAGCATAATAACCTGCCACAACCAAACAATAACCTACCACAACCAAACAATAACCTAATAAAAATGTACCAAACATCAGGCCCGAATTCATGTTGACGAGCATTTATATAATTCTATTTCATACACAGGAAAAAGAACAAAAAACTACAAAACCATCATTTTTAGATACACAAACATAAATAAAACTGGGGGTAAGGTACTTTTTCCATATTTATTATGAGATTTTATCAGTCTATATAAATCTCGGTCATATATATCGAGAATCCATTATTATAAAATGGGTACTATTAAAAACAATAATTTGGATTTAAAAATTTGTTTCATTTCTGATTTACGTACTTTATTATTTTGTCGATACTCGTAGTGTATTATAATTATTAGCTCACGCGTATAAATTCATTCAAGTAGCTAAATAACATAGCATGAACATGTAAACGCAAGTATATAATTTCCCCTAAATACAAATCATTTGTTCATTTCAATTGGTTTTCCGGTACATTTTTAGAATTCGGAACTATATGTAAGCTAAACGTATTAAGGGGAACAGGGAAACAGGTTTTTTTTATGAATTTTAAAAATTCATGTGTATGGTGGAAAGGCAAATGCATACACGTAAGTGGTGTCTCTCTACCCTTCTATAGTAGACATTTCGTTGTTGTGTATTCTCCTGACAAGATAAGGCCATAGTGTGGCATTTTATAGCAAATAATTATAGGTAAATTTCAATTTTTAGTTCAAGAAAGTGGTGATATTTAAAACTATCTCTGAGAGTAAAAAATGCTCAAATAAATATTCTCGTCTGCTTGATGAATACCAAATGTTTTATTTACATTTGGAAATAAACTTCTGTTGGATTAAACCAGTTTTAATGACGCCTAGTGATAGCGAAGTGACTGATCTTGATATCTGATGGAGGAGGGCTGGCTTGTGATGGCCTCTCTACAAAGTATTCACCTCTGGCTCTGCGCTGACGATCTGCCCCTTATCTGGATGAGTGTCTAATTCGGTCGTTTGATCATATCCTATATTTATTCCAGCCCACCTGGTGTTTGTTTGCTGATTATTTTGTAGAGCAGAAGTAGATTTAAGATATGTATTGTTAATGATAGTCCACTACCAGTTCTACATATTCTTAACTTTTATAATAAAGATGTCTAAGTTAATCTGACATAAACACTTGGGCTGTACTAACCATTTAATGGTAATAGGATTTTGGACACTTGCGATCAAAATATTTTGCGCTAAAATAAAGATGATTGGATTCTCCCCTCTTCATCATGTATTAAATCACTTATGGTCTAAGATTAGGTAAGCACAAACAATTGAAATCATATCAATGTACGGCGTTAAACTAGGCAAAGTCAGGCTTGACAACGGAACAAATTGTATTTTATGTTAAAAACCCAAGTATATAGGCTATGCGTATAGGCGAAGGTCAACTCAAGCACAAAACAGCCATACTGCCCACACCAATGAAGGTGAGAGAGCACATTGTTGAGAAGAGGTTTATTTGACCGTGTGAGCTGCATCATCGTCAAGATTTTTTCGTTCAGTTAGTAATGCTAAATAGGTTTGGAAATTGGAATAAGCAACTAAGAGTACGAATGTGTTCAAACCAAACATTCCTTTCTTGTTATTCTAGTTTGATACTTATCTGGTAGCAAACCTTGCATCGTAATCAGCATTTCTCGTTGTGATGGAAAATATAATTATGAGACCGAGTTTGTAAGACGTAATTGATTGAACTGAAAATACTCTTGTCATGATAGAACTATTGGATGCCCCCGAGAGGAATGTAACATATGGAGGAAATATGGATATGGAAAACAGAAATCGTGCCTCTCCAAATTAACTTTGGTGTTTATTGGCTGGAATTGTACAGAAATCGATAAAGAGTACACATTTGATATTGTATAAGATCCTGTGACAGTTATAAAATAACTTTTGAGCTTTGTAACCAGTAGAACCTACCTGTGGATTAGCCCACAATTCCTCAAATCCATACGTTTCATTGAAGAATATCTTCCACGATTTCAGTAACACATTTAGATCAATGTAGAGGAACTACAAAGTCGAAGTCCATGGCTTCTTTAGTAAAAGCACTTATGATGTAATACAATGGAGTCCTTTGATATTTTTGAAACGGAAGTAGTCATATACCGTGTATCATATATAAATTTTAAAGTTTTCATGGTTATGCAAAATAGCAAATAATTATTTCAGGTTTTGCGCTTGTGGGGAAAAAAAACTGTTGGAATTAATTAAAATTCTTACATAATAAATAAGATTAAGACGTAACATTCAAAAAGTGGAATACAGATTCAAAACTATATTTATATTGTCTGGTTGCCTGTTTTAAAAATTAGCTTATGTATGAGTTCAGTCCTTCAATCTATTAAATTTAAATTAGGTAATAAATGAAAAATATCTTTCAGATTGAAAGCAGCTTAGAAATGATTTTGGTTATGTTGAATTGCATGCGCATATAATTGTCTTTCAGAATTCGGTAAACAATATTAAACCAATGAAAAGTTATTATTAATCTTTAAAAGGCGATTGTTTTTCTAATGTATTTTTGAGCCATATGTACACACACACGCACGCGAACCTACATATAGTACATACACTGGACTGAGAAGGCTTACTACAGTTAAAAATTGTGTTTACTTCAACTCCGTCTATCTTAGGTAGAGTGAAAAATCCTTCCGACTGTGCCTTATTCTTCAATAGACATGTATTGTTGTTCCGTCTCTTGGACAAAGCCTACGTGGCCACCCACACTAAGACAAGGAATTTTAAACAGTACTGAGTTACTAATAACATTTACGATTAGTTTAATTTACCAAATGGACATTTATGCCTACCTAACCACACGGCTGCCTTAGTCTGTGCCCTAGGTATTCATTTTCGGAAACAATGAATATCTGTTAACCTGATACAGTACATTTTAAGTTCTTGCTTCTCAATCTATATTTGCTATATCTTTCTATTTCCTTGCTTCAGTTTAAGAATTATATCAATATTTATATACCCAGTCAGTATTTTATCCCTCATTAGTGAAACATGGACGCGATGCACCTCGACGATTTTCTGTCATAAATATTGCATTTAGTGTTTGGTTGTACCCAATACTCCAGGCACTATGTAATTCCAGACTTCTTTTGGATTACACTTGCTAAAGTCACGGATTCACTGTTGCCGCTTGTTTCCCTCTAATTGTAGTCACGGAGTGAATGGTTCGTAACACACAGTCCTTCTGTTTCTTTTCCTTCAGCTATTGCAATAAATATGCCGTTCCAGAATTTCTAAGGCAACCAAATTCGAACATTTACACAAGAAGGCAACACATTAACATTTTTTCATTGAGTGAATTCCAGAACAAACTAATTGTTTTGAGTTTGTCACTGCTACAGATCTATAATAAACGTCAGAAAACATTTTTTTATTACCATATGCATCACACAACGACAGCTGGCACTCATTCATGCAAGTACAAACATTTCGAATCATTGACTTTATTCGCTGCCAAAATTATTATCCATCTTTACAATAAATGAACATTCTTTAACTTAATATTTAAGAGGGGTATTTTGAAATAAAATATTTCTATGTTTGATTCCTACATCTAAGTAAGATTCATGCCAAATTTCGTCAAAACCTGTATAATAGTTTATGTGATTGAGTATCTAACGTCCAAACACCCAAAAATTTCCATAATGTTTCACAATTATTATTTATATGTGTATATAAAAGATATCACCCTTCTCATAATTCAACTCCAGTAATAAATACTGCAATTAATCTAAAATGATAATATTCTACAGCATTAAATATAGGACTACGTCAACAATGAATTGCACCAACTTCTCTGCTAAAGTATTGAATAAGTTGCAAGAACAATATTATTATTCATCAACAACGTCTCTTCATTTGAGCGGCATAGTGGCGAGTAATTTCTCTCTGTCTTTGTTCAAACAAGGTTCATTGTTACAGAATCAGATAATAATGAATTTTTACGAGATACTCTTCAGTGGCTTTCCAATCAAGAAGCGTAATTGCGTGAGCGGTTGGATATTAGACTCAATCATCACTAACGACCTTGATTGACGAGTCTTGATGGGTGTTTTCCATTCACGTCAAGATATCCTTCCTTTGGTATAAAGTTTGGGACGGGCTGGATATTTAGACCTAAACCCCAATATTCAAACATAGCCTTCTATTCCTGCCCATAAACATTACTAAGGAGTATACGTAAAAACTAGGCACTCAGGAGTATGTATTCCATACGTTGTTCTAAGTCAAAATATGACAAAGATACGCAGCACTGTGTTCTGGTTACGACGTGCTTGCATATATGCGGGATGTTCATTTTATATATATTATTCATTTTCTGACCACAGTATATTTTACTATAGATTATATTTTATTAATTTGTATTAGGTTGGTTGGTGTTCGTTTGATTACATTAATTTAGGTTGATTATTATTGAATTTCATACTTAACTGAAATTAATAGGTCATACAAAGAATGCCTGTTTATTTCACGTTCTTATTAAAAATGGATGTACCAACATGTTTTATTTTTTTAGTTTATTTGATTTTACTACATTTTTAGGATACTTGTATTATATGCAAACATTTGAAAATAAATTGAAACAAAAAAAAAAAAAACACTTGGAATACCACCGAGACCAAGAGCCAAATAGCCGACCTCTCCCTTATAAGTACGGTACTCGATCATTGCCGAGTATGAGAATGAAATTATGTTGTACGATGCACAGTCTAGATTCCCCCAAAACTAATCAGCTGACTGAGGTCTGGGACGGCGCGGTGGGGCGGCAGATAAAGCACATATCAAATTACCCTCCAAAAGAGACACCGATAACATCTCTGCGGTACGGATCAATCGGTATTGGCAGTTCCCCAAAAACCAGTAATTTGAATTTCAGCTCGCTTTGTTCACGCCGCTGCATATACAAGTGATACGTCAAGCGGATTTGTTGGCTATATTTTATTCATATTTTTTGTTATAACCGAATCTGTGTACGTAAGGCATTTGGTATTCATATGAGCTTGAGTACAAGAAATATAAAATACCCGTTCTGGTAATTTAACTGATCTTGTTAGTTGTGTTTCTAAAGAAGCTTATGTTAATAGGATTTATTAGTGGGGTGGGGTTTGATGGGGGTAATGTTACAAGCAAACTAGTTCGTTTGTTAGTTTTATGAACATATCAACCCTGAAAATTTACTTAACACAAATTACCTCATACTCTACATATACACACAATGCTCACTCCAAGGCTACTGTTTGCACAATTCGGTTCATACAAATGGTCATCTGTATATGAAAATGCTGCCATTTGATGGGGGTAATGTTACAAGCAAACTAGTTCGTTTGTTAGTTTTTATGAACATATCAACCCTGAAAATTTACTTAACACAAATTACCTCATACTCTACATATACACACAATGCTCACTCCAAGGCTACTGTTCGCACAATTCGGTTCATACAAATGGTCATCTATATATGAAAATGCTGCCATTTGATGGGGGTAATGTTACAAGCAAACTAGTTTGTTAGTTAGTTTCATGAACATATCAACCCTGAAAATTTACTTAACACAAATTACCTCATACTCTACATATACACACAATGCTCACTCCAAGGCTACTGTTCGCCCAATTCGGTTCATACAAATGGTCATCTATATATGAAAATGCTGTCATTTGATGGGGGTAATGTTACAAGCAAACTAGTTCGTTTGTTAGTTTTATGAACATATCAACCCTGAAAATTTACTTAACACAAATTACCTCATACTCTACATATACACACAATGCTCACTCCAAGGCTACTGTTCGCACAATTCGGTTCATACAAATGGTCATCTGTATATGAAAATGCTGCCATTTGATGGGGGTAATGTTACAAGCAAACTAGTTCGTTTGTTAGTTTTATGAACATATCAACCCCGAAAATTTACTTAACACAAATTACCTCATACTCTACATATACACACAATGCTCACTCCAAGGCTACTGTTCGCACAATTCGGTTCATACAAATGGTCATCTGTATATGAAAATGCTGCCATTTGATGGGGGTAATGTTACAAGCAAACTAGTTCGTTTGTTAGTTTTATGAACATATCAACCCCGAAAATTTACTTAACACAAATTACCTCATACTCTACATATACACACAATGCTCACTCCAAGGCTACTGTTCGCACAATTCGGTTCATACAAATGGTCATCTATATATGAAAATGCTGCCATTTGATGGGGGTAATGTTACAAGCAAACTAGTTCGTTTGTTAGTTTTGTGAACATATCAACCCTGAAAATTTACTTAACACAAATTACCTCATACTCTACATATACACACAATGCTCACTCCAAGGCTACTGTTCGCACAATTCGGTTCATACAAATGGTCATCTATATATGAAAATGCTGCCATTTGATGGGGGTAATGTTACAAGCAAACTAGTTCGTTTGTTAGTTTTATGAACATATCAACCCTGAAAATTTACTGAACACAAATTACCTCATACTCTACATATACACACAATGCTCACTCCAAGGCTACTGTTCGCACAATTCGGTTCATACAAATGGACATCTATATATGAAAATGCTGCCATTTGATGGGGGTAATGTTACAAGCAAACTAGTTCGTTTGTTAGTTTTATGAACATATCAACCCTGAAAATTTACTTAACACGAAATTACCTCATACTCTACATATACACACAATGCTCACTCCAAGGCTACTGTTCGCACAATTCGGTTCATACAAATGGTCATCTATATATGAAAATGCTGCCATTTGATGGGGGTAATGTTACAAGCAAACTAGTTCGTTTGTTAGTTTTGTGAACATATCAACCCTGAAAATTTACTTAACACAAATTACCTCATACTCTACATATACACACAATGCTCACTCCAAGGCTACTGTTCGCACAATTCGGTTCATACAAATGGTCATCTATATATGAAAATGCTGCCATTTGATGGGGGTAATGTTACAAGCAAACTAGTTCGTTTGTTAGTTTTATGAACATATCAACCCTGAAAATTTACTTAACACAAATTACCTCATACTCTACATATACACACAATGCTCACTCCAAGGCTACTGTTCGCACAATTCGGTTCATACAAATGGACATCTATATATGAAAATGCTGCCATTTGATGGGGGTAATGTTACAAGCAAACTAGTTCGTTTGTTAGTTTTATGAACATATCAACCCTGAAAATTTACTTAACACAAATTACCTCATACTCTACATATACACACAATGCTCACTCCAAGGCTACTGTTCGCACAATTCGGTTCATACAAATGGTCATCTATATATGAAAATGCTGCCATTTGATGGGGGTAATGTTACAAGCAAACTAGTTCGTTTGTTAGTTTTGTGAACATATCAACCCTGAAAATTTACTTAACACAAATTACCTCATACTCTACATATACACACAATGCTCACTCCAAGGCTACTGTTCGCACAATTCGGTTCATACAAATGGTCATCTATATATGAAAATGCTGCCATTTGATGGGGGTAATGTTACAAGCAAACTAGTTCGTTTGTTAGTTTCATGAACATATCAACCCTGAAAATTTACTTAACACAAATTACCTCATACTCTACATATACACACAATGCTCACTCCAAGGCTACTGTTCGCACAATTCGGTTCATACAAATGGTCATCTATATATGAAAATGCTGCCATTTGATGGGGGTAATGTTACAAGCAAACTAGTTCGTTTGTTAGTTTTGTGAACATATCAACCCTGAAAATTTACTTAACACAAATTACCTCATACTCTACATATACACACAATGCTCACTCCAAGGCTACTGTTCGCACAATTCGGTTCATACAAATGGACATCTATATATGAAAATGCTGCCATTTTACTGTACTGTACTGCTGATACAGTGTGGGCTCAGCAATGCTGTCAAGAGGTGGCAGGTTTCCAAAACGCGTTGGTTTCACCACGTTAATGTTCGACACTATGTAACATAGATAATTAAAGCGTATTAACTGACTATCAACCATTAACTGATAGCTATCACATACTAAGGCTGGTAACTCTGTTTTAACAAATACATTATATCAAGAGCTTAAACTGTGAGGTTCATGCAGAAAGAGATTACCAGCTAGGATTAGAACAATGGAATATATTTTTCCATGGTTCTGACTCTCCATTCAACGCATTATGAATTAATGACAAATTATTTAATCTGATAGAAAACCAATATTTGAATACACAAATATTTAAATAAACCGAACTAAGCCTAAAAGAGGTCACTTCTCATAAAGTGAGTCATTTTAGTACATTTTAATTAGGATATGCATATGTTTACGGTAAGGGACTCAATTTTAGGTTTATTTACGTTAAAAACCTAGCTTTTCCTCCGTAACTGTCCTGAATACAAAGAAGGTAGAGTTACTCAGGTGAAATTACAGACATCTTAAGTGAGACATTTAGAAAATGTTGTAATCAGGTCAAGATATAAAAATCAGCTAATAAAGTAAAATTCTAATATTAAGTTAATGTTATATTCCATATATTTTATACATCATAGTTAAGTTATATTTTAACTCTTAACTTTACTAATTAAAAGTGGAAACATTTGAGATCAAATATTTTCTGGAAGAGGTCTCTCAGGCCCTTTCTTACAGGAGAGTGTTCCACTATATCCAAATTCTTCGATAATCTTCTTTTTCTTGATAACTCTATCCTAGTTACTCTATGTATCAAAGCTTTGTACTAGAACGATCCACTATTGCGCCCATAAAAGTGTAAAATTGCATTGAAAAAATCATGCAGCATAAATTAAATTGAATTAAAGAAAAAACATAAAAATGTCTCACAACTTTAATAATTTTATTGTTGGTGGTAATTATAAACAAAGAAGTTGAATAAAACTGTTCCAGAATTAAAATAATTGCTAACGGAAAGGAGGATGGGGAAGTAGGAAATAAAGTAGGAAAGTAAGTATTAATATAAAGAACAAACTCCAAAGTAAACAGGAAGTTAATAAATGCCACGTATGACGCAGATGACTCTTAATGGCGGGAAGCATAAAGTCTGCCCCGCTCAGGAACTCTCACCAGTAGTAAATATCATCATGGTTTAGGTTTAGTCGACTTGTTTAAGGTAACGTGTGGGATTAAATGTTATACTTTGTAATACAGATGGCACTTGTGAGTTTTAATAAATAAACCTTGTTTTGGGATTGGTAAAATTAAACTATGATGCCATATTATGATCAAGTTCAACCTTATTGACGGAGTGAGTGAAGCCTTTCCTGAAGGTTGATGTTTGTTTCAATAGTGACACAATAAAATGCTGAACACATCAAAGGATAACAAACTTAACAGACATATCCTTGTGTACAAAAGAAAACAAGATTTTACGGACTGTAGTAAAATGAACAGCACTGTTTTAGGCAAATGTGTAACTGTTATGCTATATGTGCAGTGCATAACTCCACTATCTATATGTTGTACATTTCTAGATTATAGTTCTGTAAAGTGAGTGCAACACGCCACGCTATAGAGTCTTAAAACAAACAAATTGGACCAATTTAGGAAAGATTAAAAATAATCAATGCCAATGTACGTGAGAGATTCAACACGACTGGTACTCTAGTTGTGGTTTTTTTAGAAATATTCTAAAGGCCATAATGAACATTTAGAATTCTTCGAAGATAAGGTTTTGGACGATTATTACTCGACATTTCCTTAAAGATTTGAATGGTTATAAAACGACCAAATTATAGTTCTATATTTTCGAACTCGCTTTTGTCAAATCACGAAAAAAATTGATATATGTCTGCTTTGCCAAGAATGGTAAAAATGAAATAACATTTAAACAGAGGAAATAGTTGGATAACACTTTTTTGTATGTGTATTTTTTCATATCTGAAACAATTAAGAGCATTTTGTATAATTTTAATGCCATATTTCCAAATATCATTGACAGTTTTCAGTGGTGACCAAGTCTGGACATACACGTACCTTGTACTTATAAACCTCTCTCTATTTTATCCGTTTTACTACACATATGTACGAGTAATTTCCAAACATCATTGTAAGCCGTCAGTGGTGACCAAGGCTGGACCTACACGTACCTTTTACTTGTAAACCTCTCTCTATTTTATCCGTTTTACTACACATGTGTACGAGTAATTTCCAAACATCATTGTAAGCCGTCAGTGGTGACCAAGGCTGGACCTACACGTACCTTTTACTTGTAAACCTCTCTCTATTTTATCCGTTTTACTACACATGTGTACGAGTAATTTCCAATCATCATTGTAAGCCGTCAGTGGTGACCAAGGCTGGACCTACACGTACCTTTTACTTGTAAACCTCTCTCCGTTTTACTACACATCTGTACAAGTAATTTCCAAACATCATTGTAAGTCTTCTGTGATGACCAAGATTCGACGTGAACGTAGTTAAAACAATTTATCAGTTTTGTTACAAAAACAGTACAAGTAATTTCCAAACAACATTGCAAGTGTGTGTGTGTGTGTGTGTGAATTAAATTTGGAACTTATTAACTATAACTTTCCAAAGCGTATACATATAATGCCTTACTATACAAATATTAAAAAATAGAATAACATCAGAATGAATCAGAGACAATGCCCGGGTGGGAAGACAGAGAGAGAGACGATATTTTACCAAGTTCAGAAGCTCGCACGGGGGAATCGACCAGCCGCGGAAAATTGAAAACTTTGGACAAATACTGAAATGGATGTAGGCGGAGCTTTACTGTAAAAGGTACTTACGTCTCAGACGACGGGGCTCCGTCCTACCCTAACTTTTTCATTAATTTAGTTTCCTTCTGGGCATCGTTTTACGTAAGGAAATGTCATTCAATATTTTCTATAAATAATATGAACATAATTATGTTCAAAATATCATTTCGAACGAAAATATATTAAAACTAAGTTCAAAAAATATAATAATGTAAAATTTAAAAATAAGTAAAGCTCACAGCTACAGTTAATACTATCATAACCATTAATATAACAGAACATATACACAATAGTTTATTTTTCAAAATAGCTACATTTGCTAATATTGTACAATCCTTAATCAGTTATTGCATATAGCATAAAATTATAAAACTCATTTATTCTCAATATGAGTTTGGAATATGCAGCTATAGCCTAATTATGCAGACATAATGAAGAATTATGTATGTAATTGATGCGGATATTATATATTGTTTAATACACTTCCATAATACATAGTATTTAAACTACCATCTAATTATTTAGAAAATTGTTTATACACCTTGCAATAAGGGGGAGAAAGGCATGTTATTCTCTAATGGACCAAGTTTAAACATAGTTTATATTTGATTAAGATAAATTTCATGCTGTATACTTTTAATGAAATATGCCTACTTATGTGTTAAAACTATCTATTCATATACGATCTTAGTTACTAATTTAACCTCATATCCATAACTCTTTAACTTTTATACTTATGCTAAAAACATATACAGTAGACCAGGTATGTCAAAGATTTAAAAATAAGAATATTACTGTTACGAGTTTCCAAATACAGTTTTAAATATTAGACCTAATAGATAGAACTAAAGGTATAAACTATCACAGCTCTATGACACAAATTATCACATAAATTTGATAGAAATATTACTGTGTAATGTCCCAAATATTATCATATTTAAATATGATTTTATGTCTAGATCGTGTGATTCCAAGAGAGAAAATTATGATCAGATATAGGATAATAGATCTATTTCATAGAACTATGTAATACTGGCCTACGAAATATTGTATAAAGGGCAACGTGAAATGTACGGATGATTATCTACTATTACTTTTTATTGATACATTCAAGAAACATTTAAATGGTCTAAAAATGTAATTTTATCACTATAAGGAATTTTACCACTCATTAAAACCTTTTCAACTTCTTCAAACTTCTTCAACAATGTTTTTAACTTCTCTACTGAAGAACTCTGTCCGATATGATTCCCGGACTGATATGGCAACATCGTACTGTTTTGACCATTTTCCACCACTGTGAATAGCTGATCCTCCCATGTAATGAAATGGAACGTGTTATATTCTGTTAAAATGAATAATTTTCGAGAGACTTTATTTTTTAAAACATCCGTTTTTTGTAAAAGTATATCCCTGTAATAATCTAGGTTTTGTTGAAGATCAAGATGTGTCGCTCTCTTTTCAATCATGAGTAAGCGATCATATACTGATTCCAATGTTTGCTCATCATATTGTCGTTTTAATACGAGTTCGAGTTGATTCACTAACCTGGCCAACCTACCGAGGTACTGCTCAGCTGAGGGCAAACTCAGATTCTCAGTTTGATCATATCGTTTGTTAGCATTCATCTCCGCAGTTGCTCGCTCTACAAAACGTCTCAATCGTTGCATTCCATTGTCATCGATTAGTTCTTGGTTTCGTCGCACGTCAACATGACTCTGGGCATTGATCACATTGAACTTTCCCATTCCACCATCAAAATTAGCGGTGATATCTGTCGATTCAGCGAAACTTGTTGCGAGCCAAGCTATGATGATCACAGGAAACCCTCTGATGAAGGGAGTACCTGAATAGCACAAGTGAGCAGCACAGGACATCATGAGAGCGACACAGAGAAACATGTTCTCTAATAAACAATAGCTGCAGAACAATAGGAATCAGTTAAGAAACCAAGACTGATTATTCGATTAAACGGAGCAGAACATTGGCAATCAGAACGCTGTTAGTCTTATAGTCAATTAAAGCCTTATTAAATGCAATAGCAAAACCATCTTGCAACCATTAAACTGATAATACAACATGCTAATAATTACGTTATGAGAACATTTACTATTATTATGAACACCTCATTAATGATAAGAAGGGAAATGATAAAATATTATAGATCTTTAAAGTATGTTGCCTTTCAATATCATGTTTAAAAAATGTATTGTATCCATAATTAAGGAAATAATAATTGTAAATTCTTGACAAATTAATATTAAAAACGTTAAATTAATAAAGTGGTCAGTGTTAACATCTAAATACCAATTATACTTAGTGAAACCTGTTTAAATTATAAAATCAAAATAATATAAAAAACGCGAAATTGCCCTTTTTTGCTTTTACGCGTAAAATATTCAACCGATTGTGCTGAAATTTTACATAGACAATCTTAAGGTCGCTGGTATGAATACTTGTATGTGCATATTCTTAAATCGCTCCGTGCTACACTCCAGTGGTCTTTAAAGGAGCAACAAATTCTATCTTAGTTTCTAAAGTTGTCAAATTTAATATTAATTTAAAGAGACTGTCAAATACAATCAACTGATTAGCGCAAACATATGTTTAATTAGTTTTTCCTTCTCTTTTGAGCCTCAGCTTAGCTTTTAATTGTCGGTTTCGATGTACACTGGTTTATTTTTCAAAATACACACACACTGTTTCGTGTCAATACATGACTGGCCCTTCCCGGGATTTGAACCCGTGATCTCTCAGTTAGAGAGCTGAGATTATAACCATTAGTCTACGGATTAAGACATTTAAATAGTTTAACCAGTATTTTAAATTTGTTTAGATTTATAGTGCGTAAATTATGTAAGGAATGACTGTTATTCTTCATGCCAGTTTTAGATTTCATGGATTAGGTAAGTACTCATCTAACTTAGGAAATGTTCTAAAACATAACATGGACAGAATTTTACTTCGAAGACTCCTTTCGAAGTAGTCGGCAAGAACTATGCTAGAGGAAAGTTGGTTGGACAGCTCTTTTGAACTAATGTACCTCATCTAGCTGTAAATGCTCTAAAATATTTATTAGTTTTCATTTTCTACAGAAACAAGCACGTTGATAGTATCACTTTTTAGGTATTTTTAACTGTGCTACTTTTAGCAAATATCAAATATTAGATATAAAAGACAACGTTACAATCTAACTTTTACTATAAATGTAAAGACTGATATATAAAATCTATCTTAGTTTTGTCTTTTGATAGAAGTAGGCTACTCAGATCTGTGTATGTATGTATATATGTATATTTTATAGATCTGGAAACAAAAAATCAACTATGAAATAAAAATACTATGAACGAAGTATATTAAAATGGCCACTCGTATAAACTTTTTTACATATTATCTTGATCATGGTAATAAGGTAACCTTATCATTGGCGTCGGAAATATAATTCACTAAAACCAGCAGTGGACATACACCTGAAAATGCAAAGCATCAGGTAACTTCTAGCATTGTAGATATACGAGTAGTCTAACTTTTACCTTTTTTACTTTACTTAAAAAAAAAAAAAAAAAAAAAAACTGTTATGAAACCTATCTTAGTTGCCTTTTGACAGAAGTATGCTTCTCAGAGCTGTGTATGTAAACACATTTTATTGATTAGGAAAAAGTAAAATCGAACCAGGAGGCTCATTAAGGTACAAAACCTACAAAATTGCGTACGAAGCCTCGGGTAACTGCTAGTAACAATATAGAACAAGGCAACCGACTCGTGTCCTTCGTTTAACATAATTTTTGCGCCCAACGAGCGAAATGTAACGTAGTTCAAGAATCAGATCTAAATAAGTGTGTATGCTTAGTCAATAATTTTGTAATAGTTAAATATGGAGACAATTCCCTAAAATACAGAACGATTGATGGCGTGTAAAAAACATGTCAAAGGAAACTTTATGTTTATAACACTTTAGGAGGTGGACATACTTTCCAATATACCATACTGTTGACAAGGCCTGTTCAGAGCGTAATAGGTTTACCTACTAAACAATGTATTGTAACTTAAAATCGTAATGGATTATAGTATTAAATGGTTTATTTAACAGTGATTTGATTTAATTTAAACACAATGAGACATAAAAATATTCCAGTAGGGCACTCTTATAACAGCGTGGAAGCAGAGCGAGCAGTGGTGGGGGGCGGGGGTTGGAGTAGAACCCAGACATTTAATCAGTGCATACCCTTGGCACTGGGCTTACGACAGAGCTTACACCGGCTTTGCCGCCAAATTGAATGTGTTCCGGACATAGTTGCTTAAACAGCTCATTGTCCTGCTTCAGTTTTAGCTGGCCAATACACTTTCTGATAGCTTCATACTAGTTCAGTACTAGAATTCATAGTGTCCATTTGAGTTAAAGAATACAAGAAGGACTGTTACTTAAGGTTCAGGACTGATAACCGGCGATGGTTATTCACGAGAAAAGTTACAATGGAACCAGATAAATATAATTGGAGTATAATATGAAGATCTGTAAAGTGGTAAGTGAACTAGTATTAAGCATTATTCTTATACTGTTTACTCAGGATTACTAAAACTACAAAGCTCATACAACAGATTACATATACATAAACTATCAATACTGTCCGGTGTCACCCGCAGTTATTATCGTACTCTAGCAGTACTTGTTCTTAGCATAAATTTGTACTTGGCACTGTACGAGTTCAACGATGTGAGCCCTCGTGGCTGTAAAATCAAACTCCAGCTTATACCAGGACTTCTCCATATACGACGTACATATTTTATACATAGACTCCTACTCTCGATTGCGAGACAAGAAGATTGCAGGACGATATCAGGATAATAGAGTTGTAACATGGATGTTGGAGTAAGAACGGTTTCTATTTGTATTAGATTAGATTATTAGATTTTACAATCGAGTAAAAATACGAGTTATTTTTAGACATACGATATAAATTTAATTCACCTTCCACTACCGTTGCAACTTTTCTGTTGACACATGTTATCTGTAAATACAAGCTGTAAATACTGTAATAAGGCTGATATTTCAAAAATTTATTTGTATTAGCAATGTTTTGAACAACTTGTTGATGTTTGATAATATGATGATAATAATATTTGATTTTCTTATAAAATACACATGTTGTATATTATATAAAATACTATGAATATTTGCATAATGAACCTCCACAGACATTCTTGTAAGAATTAGTTCTAAGCTCATAGTATAGTTAAAAAAAAGATAGGACACGTGTCTACACAAGACGAATGTCGTATCGTTACAAGATTTATTACGCCTTCAGGACGCTGAACAAAGCACTACAATCTACGACTGGAAATATGAAGTACGTTTTGAAGAATGGCACACAAGTAGCAAGTAGATCTATTTCCACAATCTTTGAGTATTTACTAAAATATTTTCAGGAAATACTTACCAGATATAAAGAACTGGAACCTCCTGCGCAGTACGTTACTTCGGTATTTATTTCCTTATTAAATATTATTTTGATAAACGCATTCTGTGAGACTACCAACGGCTCCATACAGCTGTGGAGATAGCGCCTCACTCTAAGATACCACACTGTAGCCAGAAATACAATTATTAGAATCTGCAATGTCGTACTCTAGTCCCAGAATCTAGTAGTTTATCCAATGCAATTTACCCAAGCATCCCTTGATTAATAATAGTAACTAAAAAAACTATCAACCAACTCATCACTTCAACCCTCTCGGTTCGGTGGTCGTTCGTTGTAAATAAGAGTATACTATATTCATTACAAAATATGAGTATTTCATTTAGGGTCCTGCAAATATAGGAACCACAATTAGCTAACTAGCTATATAACTGGATATTTTAAAATACTTTTTAATCGTATTGTCTTCTATAGTAATATTGTGATGTAATCATATGTTTTGTTAATTTTGAAACTTTCATATAATGGAGCCATTGCAAAATAATTATTAATATTTTTACAACTCATAAAACAAATTGCTACACTTAAATTTTGACAATGATTTAACATTGTAAGTATCTAAGTAATTCCTAATATTTTAGATTAAAAAATTCCAAATTAGCTTGCTGTAAGGTCAGTGATTAGTTAAAAATATTTTCTAATTGAATCAATATAACTTATCTTATAACCTTATTCCTTACAGCTTAGTAAAAGTCATGAATTTCTTCTATGCAATGTATTGAAATGTTTAACAAACTTGATCAATTTGCAATAAAAATTTTTAAACTTAAAATTACAATGATAACATTTGAAATTGATTATTTTACATGTTTAAAGCTGAATACGCTATACGTCCCCGCTTAGTTAATTAGTTAGTTAAAAATCACTGTAGCTATTTTTATATTTATAAATTTAGATTTGGATTAAAAACTAAATTTCAGTATACTAAGTCTTAAGAATGTCTTTGTCTAAATACGTGTTACTACTTAACAATGAGTATTAAATTGTTTTCTATAATATTAGAATTAGCAAGTTTAAGTAACGCTCTTAAATGAATCTCGGACTTTGAATTACAACGTTAGAAGAAATTTGCTTCCCGAGCTATGGAATCTTAAAACTTGTTTAATAAAAATTACTTGACGAATATAAAAATCACAAAAGTTTTCATAATGATTTTTATATCTAGTCCTAACGGTTTATCCACATGAGACCTCCTTATATCTTACGAAGTTAACCTGTTAAACATTACTCAGAGGGTTACATCATATTGGATATTACGAAATAGAAATTCACAGAGACCAAAACAAATTCATGTAAAGTTTTAAGCCTCGCTCTTGATTGAAATATGTTCGAAGTGGATCAATAACGGTTGTTAGCGACCGCTGCGGAATTCCTCGACCTTGAGCCTCAGCCAGAAGCAGTTGAGCAGCCACAGACTCCCGCAGAGACGCTAATATGTAGTGACGGCTGCTAATATATAGGCTTGTAATGTAACTGAATACACGACACTACTAGCGAGGATTGGCCCGGCGCAGAGTGGAGCAATGTGGCAGAGCGACCTTGCGATAATCGCCGACACCGGTCTTACTCTCCTGGTGCTGGCGTCTTCAGTAACCGCCATTTATCACTTATAAGGAATGTGGCAGCGAGACCTATCGATAATTTCAGACACTGATCTAACTCTTCTGGTACTTGTGTCTTGAGTAACCATCATTTATAACTTACAACGGATGTGGCAGAGAGACCTTGAGATAATTTCAGACACTGGTCTAACTCTTCTGGTACTTGTGTCTTGAGTAACCATCATTTATAACTTACAACGGATGTGGCAGAGAGACCTTGCGATAATTTCAGACACTGATCTAACTCTTCTGGTACTCGTGTCTTCAGTAACCATCATTTATAACTTACAAGTAATGTGGCAGAGAGACCTTGCGATAATTTCAGACACTGGTCTAACTCTTCTGGTACTTGTGTCTTGAGTAACCATCATTTATAACTTACAACAGATGTGGCAGAGAGACCTTGCGATAATTTCAGACACTGGTCTAACTCTTCTGGTACTCGTGTCTTCAGTAACCATGATTTATAACTTACAAGTAATGTGGCAGAGAGGCCTATCGGTTATTTTCGACACCGGTTCAACTCTTCTGGTCCTTGTGTCTTGAGTAACCGTCATTTATAACTTACAAGAAATTGACTGAGAGACCTATCGGGAATTTTCGACACCAGTCTAACTCTTCTAGTATTTCTGTCATCTGTAACCGTCATTTATGACTTATAAGCAATGTGGCACCGAGATGTGTCAATGATTTTCGACTGCGGTCTAACATTTCCGGTACCAGTGTCTTAGTGTCTTCACTAAACGTTATTTGTCATTCATAAGCAATGTGGCTGGATCACATTACAGCATTCTTTAATACATGTTAAAATATGTCATAATTTACAATAATTTAAAGTACGCATTTTAAAATTTAAAAATTGCCATAATTTTGAAATACGGCCGTGAACTTATATTCCTATAAAAACCCAGTATTTTATTATTGTTTTTAAAAGAAGAAAGTAACTTTAAAACTTTTTTATTCTTTCAACTTTTTGTTCTTTCAAATTTTTATATTTTTCTTTAATAACGGAGATATGAGCTTTCAATACTTTCAATTGAGGTTTCTGAAAGAGTTTAACATAAAAAACACCTTGTTATCAATACCCTTCCATTTAAACATTGTAATCGGCAAATATATCGTCTTAAATTTGAATATTTCTATTTTCCCTATAAGACATTCTGTATATCATTAGTGATAAATAAGAATATTATTTTCCTATTTAAGACTCTTAAAAATTCATCCAGAGAGGCTGGAAGTCACGAGTGACAACAAATTGCTGTCTATATTCCGGAAGCAATTAATTATGCCTTCTTAAGCTACAGCATTGACAAACGACTGTATGCTGTAAACTAGTGTTGACTCAGGACATAGGTGGTACGAAGACAAACTGCTCCTACCTCGGTACTTGTATAAGGGAGACGCGATCGTGAAGGCTGGACCGTGATACATTGCGCAGGACAGCTGATAGCTATAAATAGTGCGAGTGCTAGTGTACTCTGATATATGGTATTGTGTCGGATAACGCGATAATTTATGAATCTATATGATAATATTGCCTGTCATTGTACAGTTGTCAGAGTTGATAAAATTATTAACTACTAGCAGTTACCTGCGGCTTCGCACGCAATTTTGTAGGCTTTTCACGAGTATGAACACACTGGTTTGCATGAATTATATTTCCGACTTGAGTCAGAAATACAAAAAGTGTATACTTATGATCATTGTAATTTACTCTGGTCTTTGTATTTTTATGCTTGGTATGTTCGACCACGAAAAAATAAAAAAATACACACACACACACACACACACACACACACACACACACACACACACACACACACACACACACACACACACACACACACACACAGACACACACACGTATAATATATGTATAGTATAATATTATATATATATATATATATATTTATATATATATATATATATATATATATATATATATATATATATATATAAACATATATGTATGTTTTATATATCTCCTATTTCTGTCAAGAAATAAGTGGATTTTATAACAATCTTTATATTTCTGTAAAAGTCAAATTATGAATTCGTCTCTCATAGAGACGAATGACAGAGACAATACTGACAGAGCACCGTATAGTTAATATCTGATAACACTAATAGTTAAAAGTACTCTTATAACTCGTATGTTCTGATAATGAACAACCTAGTTAAATGTTTTTAAACATTTTAACTTGCACAAATGTTTATTACATCTGCTGTTAATCCGAAATGTAAACACTGGTAATAATTATGTTAAATATGAAATTTATAGTTATTAAACAAAATTTTAAATTATAAAATTTAGAAAAGAAAGGAAAATATATTTTCATAAATGAAAGACCTCAAAGAACTTTTCAATTATTTGAAAATTATTTTCAATGCCCCATAATAATATTTTTGGTATCCATATCCGTGTTTATAAAATTTTCAACATAGCTCGTGCTTCACGTTATTTTAAACGTCTTCAAATTCTGTTAATTTTAATTCAAACCTTTTTTAAATTACGTTTATCTTTATTACAGGGTTAGTGTAAACAAGTATATTTGAATTTGTTTGGCCAATAAAAAGAATGTCCTAGGTGGTCTAACACCCCTGTATATTAAACGTATGCATATTTGTATCATATTTCAATCTAGGTACACCTAAAATTACGTAGATCCCTTGCTAAAACCCTTGGAAAGATGGACAATAAAATAGTGCCGTTGCAATGAAATTATTTTTGAAACCACTTGTCTTGTATAAATGAGGTCACAAATCACCATGCGAGAACAGAAAATTCATCGAGACCAGACGGTTAACAATTCTAGTGGCAAAACGGTGACGCTTTACTGAGATAAAATATGTATAATATATATATATATATATATAATTTCAATAAACATTGAATCGCAAAAAGTACTTGCTCCACCGGGACGCGAACCCGGATCACTCACTTGCCGGGTGAATGTGCTACTATTACACCACAGAGCCCTCACTTTTTACGATACAATTATTTTGTATTTGGCCGTTTCTTTCACATATGTGTTTAAATAACATAACTAACATATGATCAGAAGACCAAATACCTGTCAAATGACTTCTATTTACATTCATTAAATTTGTATAAGTGGGAATGGGCTAATTTAATTTCAGTAAACATTGAATCGCAAAAAGTACTTGCTCCGCCGGGACTCGAACCCTTGAACCCGGATCTCTCACTTGCCGGGTGAATATGCTACCAAGTGGCAATGGCCTAATTTAATTTCAATAAACATTTAATCGCAAATATATATATATATATATATATATATATATATATATATATATATAAAATATAAAACATAATACAGACAGATAAAGTGCATCAAATCCCTTGCAGACTTTCAGTAAAGAGTTCGGCAAATAGAGCTACGAGAACTAGATTTACTTAAATCGCACCACTTTAATTAGAACATTATAAAGTATAAAGTTCCAACAAGATATTTATATTTCTTCTTACTTAGTTGCTTATAGAATGCTAGTGCTATATCAAGATCAAAATAAAATTTTAATTACTAATTTCAATAATACAAGTCAAATTTCAAAGTTACAAATACATAAATAACCATTGTGTTGAAAGTTCATTACATTAAAAAAAAGCTATAGTCAAAACCTATCCACATATAACTTCAGATTAACTGGTTTCAATAAACGAAATGCGATGTGATAGTTTTATTATTTACAAACATACTCCTTACTAAAATTTTTACATCAGTTTAATATCGTGTAATATCATTGTGTATGTTATATACATGTAGATAACATTTAAAATGTCGTAAAATGGCGGTTTCGTAGCATTTCACAAGTTAAACTTAGGTAAGAATTTCATTATCATCGTTGGACCAAACAACTAAAAATTGTTTCAGGAAACGGTCCAATGAGAGTCAATAGAGAATCTTAGTTGTTCAATGAGATATTTAAATTGAACAAATTGAGCTACTTTGGGTCTACATACGGTCGGATATGTATAAATATAAAGTTCGGCTTCATAAAAATATTTGGGGAACTACCAGATAAAGCCATTGTAAATATCTATTCTGTGGATCTATGGATTGGAGAAAAAACATTGTAGACGCTTTTACAACAAATTTTATGGATAGAGGCCTGAAGAAACAACTTATTAATTAATCTACACAATTGTGTCGATTCTATACTGTCATAAATAGAGTATAACCTGAACCGAAAGTTTTATATGAGCCTTACCTACAAATTAAATACAAAATTGACCCTTCTTGTCTGTAGTTTACTGGGCGCTATAAATAAATACAGATTTTCTCTTAATCATTGAAGGATTAAGCACAGTGTATTGCTTAAACATAAAAAATAATTTATTAATTACGAGTAAAGTATAGGAATAGTAATTTAAAATCTCACACCGAACATTGACCGTTCCTTTTCATGCCTACGAGGATGAATTTATATTTAGAAATGGTTTCAATAAACGAAATGTGATGTGATTGTTTTATTATTTACAACTATTGAGACACAAGGTTAAACCCCATGGTAATTATATTTTCGTCCTATCCTTAAGAAGTAATCTTTACACAAATTTAAATTTGTAGGGTCAATCGCTCTTAAATAACTTAAACCAGCATTGTTAATTTAAATTACATTAATGGATTAAATAGGTAAAAATGAATGAACATGTTGTTTTGGAGGGAATAAGATAAGTAATAACGTCGTAGTGTTTTTTTTAAATATACATTTCAGTTTTCATTCATAATTACCTACAAATCGATCATACGTTTTTCCTATTAATTTAATGATACCTAATAAATAATTAGTTTTAAATTTCAGAGCATGGCTCCACTTGAAAAAGGAGGTTGAAACAATCATTTTGTAAATCTGCTTTTGTAACAATTATTGCTCTGTAGTAGTAGTCACTTAGTAATCGTTGCTGTGTTGAATAAACCGTTGATGTACAAACCTAGATGGAATCTCAGCTGGGGAGTGTCCGGCGACAGGGGCAATGTATCAGTGGATTTCAACTGGTGTGATGGAGGAATCTGTTTGTTATGCCAACTGATACACAGAGAATGGAGAGATACAACTCCTCGCAGCACAACAGCACACATTATACTTCACACTTCTATTGATAGTCGTCTCTGTTTGTGATGACACTCTAATATAAATATATTTACTGTGCCAGCTGCGTAAAGAGTGTTAAGTCAAAAAACATAGTTTTGAGATATTTACGTTTGAAGTTTTCAGTAAATCTGAAACCTACACTTTTTAATAGTATGTGGACATTTTACTCCTACAGAACTCCTATTTTCATTAAAATATTAGTTTGTGTATTACCTTAAAAGGTACTATACTTTTAAAATAACGTAACAATATTTTCTTTTATTAGAATAAAATGTAAAACTTTTTTTGACTTGGACTTAACACGGTTTACACTAATTGCATGGACTTAACTTATTTTATACTAGAAGAAAGCTGCGATTTTGAAACAGTAACTTTTATTACACTGTCTTTAAAATATTTAAATTGTTTGTAGGGTTAAAAAAACAAACTTTAAGTAGTAAAATTGTTTAATTAAGTCAAAGGCTAGATAAATATTTATACAAACACAAAAGTTTTACTCTGGCAAACATATTGGTTAAATTGACAAAATTTAATTTTTTGTGTTTGGAATAGCTGTAAAAAAAGTTAACAATTCTCTAATCTTACAGAGCAGTGAATTATTAATATTCAAACAATTAATTAGTTTTTGAAAATGTCTATTAACCCTTTTCTTTGGCGGATTGTTTTTATATTTTATTTCTTTTCGTTTTATTACATGTTTTCTTCTTTTTTGGATTTTGTGCGTTCCTCCTTTTTTTACAACTAATGGTACTACCTCTTCATTTGGAATGTCATCTGGATAGGTATCCTTTGCTTCCTGTGAAATCTTCAGGTCTTTATAAAATTGGTGAAACACAGGTGAAATAAAAGGTAATAGGTCAAGGAGGTCTTTCTTTTTGTTTTCAGGATTAGGGTTTTGGCCCTTGTAACGTAGACTAGGGGTCATTGCAAAAGTGGTTTCATTACATCTCCTTTTAAAACTTATACATTGAAGTGATTGATTGGGGTCCAAGGAAGTTTTTGTAGAAAATGATTCCAGGTTCACTTTTTTTAGGTACTTCAACCACTGCACATTCCTCCAATTGAAACTGTTTCCTACAACATCTTGCTTGCGCTGCTGGAGATCACTTTGAAAAGCTTAGCAAAGTCAAAAAAGTCTTCAAGTTCTGCATTACAATAAAAGGATGCTTTGATCCGGTACTTCGTATAAGCTGGCTTCCAATCGTGGGGTGGAATGTTTCTGTGAAAGGGTTTTTTTACGTTTTTCAATTAGAGCGTGAGATGTATCACACTCCTTGTGCGTATGCCAGGTATCAAGCATTTATGGTTGATTTAATTTAGTCCTGGCGAATTCTGTAGGGTCACCAAACACATAGCAGCTATGTGTGTGTTTTTGTTCTGGCCCCCACATGTATCTGTGTACATTGTCAAACATGTCACATCAGGTTTTGTAGCTTCCGAAATGAACGAATAGATAAATGAACCCACTTCATTGGCACCTCTACCAGCTATACCTTCATGCCAAAGGTAGCAGTAAGTTAAGCCTTCAGTGCAGTCGTAGACTGTTAGGTTGAAAGTTGAAAGTTGGCGTTTATAGAAAGCCACAGAATTGTGAACTAGAGGAGTTGGCAGGCATTGCTGCAAATCAAATGTCACTGTTTTAGTGGTATGGTCAACTTTTGATTTGTTCTTTATCTAAATTTTTAGATTCATATGCAAACTCTGCATCTTCAAGATGACAATTTTTTTTCTTTTAAATACGCCCCCTTTTTTCATCTTCACCGAAGAAAAATCTGTGCTTTACCTGCACCACACATTTCCAAAATCCGCTTAGATCTTGATGACATGATGGTAAACTAACTTGTACACTACACTTCACATTAACCAACAAACTATCAGGTTATGATGATTATTATGTGCTTGTTTTCCCAGAGTATGGTCAATACAACTACTGAAAACTAAAAGTAGTCAAATCAGGCTTTAAACAGTGTAAAGTGTGTGTTAACTTAATAAATAAATTAGTGGAATAGTGCGTTAAGTCACAAATTGCTTGACTTAACACACTAAACACAAATAGGACCTTAAGCAGTATAGTTTGAGTAAAATGTGACCATGGAATAAAACACACTTTAACACAATCAATATTGTTCACTTTTTACTTATACCATTGGCGCACAAGTGAATAACCTGTTTATTATGTGAAATTGGACTTATCACCCTATACACACAAACGTTGATATATCATTGTTCTGCATGCGGGTGTAAGCAATAACTCATTTTGACCAATTTTGGACTTAACACTCTTTACGCACGCAGCTGGCACACACACACCACACACACACACATATATATATATATATATAATAAAAAAATTTCTAAGTCAAGAGTTTGCACTAATATGTACTGAAATCACACTGATATACATCTCCGAGACCGCTAAGTTATGATATACACCTTCGAGTCCTCGAGAAATAAAACTTTTACGAAAAATCACCAAATATCATTTGAGGCCTAAAGCATTGTCGTCAGGCCTGAGTGATTCCTGTTTCCCTGAATTTACAGAGTTTTACAAAATGATATCAACCTTGGGGGCAGTTTTAATGTCCGTTGAAAATTCTTTCCCACCGATAGACTGTTTTCAAAAACATCTTTAATAACTATTGTAGCCCCACCCCGTTAATTTACATTTATTATAAGAAAAGCCCCGATTCTTATTTGACCACCTATATCTCGAAAATACATTTTGTGGCTTTTTACTTTTTTAAATAATGCAATACACAGTGATCTGAGGTAATTTTAATATTTTTTTTAATCAGTCGTATACGCACCTTAGTTTCACTCATGGAAATTCCAGTTCTCTTATAGGGAGGTGATGGTGTCCTAAGAGTGAAAAATAAAAATATCTGAAAACCGTTTTAACGTGAGAGCTTGTTAAAGATATTTAAATTCTTTTTTTATATATTTTTAGGTTTTTTTTTGTTTTTACCGGGATTCCTAGTTACCGACTCGATAATTATTCTGGGCGGCGGAGTGACCGCTTCTACCGATCCAGGGGCTCGCTCTCGACCCACATTATTGCCGCGTGCTCGTCGACAGTCCTCTGCGGCCAGTGAGCGGTACGCAGTTCTCACGCGGCGCAAAGCCAGGGCCAGCTCGAATAGCTGGACTATCTCAGACCGCGCCGGCTCCTGATTGGTAAACACTTCGCATCACCGGGCGTAAGCGAAATGAACCGCATGTTTTAGCTACCGATCGCAGACAGGAGACCTTGGAGTGAGTTTAAATGAAACTCGAAAATTAACTTCTGAACCGGTGTTGGCACCGCGTCCGGACTCCTCAGTCGCACATACAGTGGCGCGCGCGTCGTGGTAATTATGTTTTAATACTTTTCATGTTTAATGTTGTGGCCGTTTAAAGTTATAGGAGTATACAATTGATCTGTAATAAGTATATAAACATATCTATTGTCTTACTACGTTTTAAAATGTATAGAGTTGCTAAATGTTTGAGTGTTACGATTATATGTATTAACATGCCAACATTGAAGGTTATTGCCCCATCAGTGTGTGTAAATTAAACATATAAATTAATAATGCATCTTCAGTTTGATATTAGGGATGACGGCCACGTGTGAAGTCTTTCTTCTGACTGAACCAGGGACGTAGCCAGTGAGCGGAGCCAAGAGGTGCGGACCCTCTCCCCAAATTTTAAATATTTTGAATTACGTTTTTTAGTAAACGATTATTATTATTTAAATAAGTCAATATAACTGACATGTACTGCTGAAATATCGTTCTCAACAAATAAACGGGCCAAGAACTTTTTACGGAACAAAATGGGGCTTTACTCTCTGTCCACTACGCGAAAATATCAGTTGTATGGACCGTCCCCAAAATTTGTTCTGGCTATGTGCTTAGACTGAACCAGAGGAGACATTGATTTTGGGGTTCAGAGGTCAAAGGACAGTCAGTCTCTCTGTATATTCCTTCACCCGTCTGTGAAATAACTCTTGTCAGAACTGTCCCAGGGACTTGAAACTTGGGATGTAGGTTCCTCTTGGTCCACGGAACAACCATACCGTCAAGAGGCAGTCAATCTGTAAGTCTGACGGCCTGACTGTTCGCCTGCACGTTACTTCTACTATTACGTTCTGCCGGGTCCTTCGGTACTCCTTGTAACAGTTTGCCATGTTTGCGACTAACCCACAAGTATCTCTAAGACTGCTTGGTTAGCACTTCTTTGAACACACATAACCTCAAAATTTTAAAGTATATATTTAATTTCTTAAAGAGACGGTAATAATCAAAAGATTTTAGGGCTATATGACCTTCCGCGACCGCAGCATTATGCGTTACAGTTATACCGCCTCAAAATTAGTTTCAAGGGTCTCTTATGCGATGACATGTATTCCAGAGTTGGCCTTGGTGTTTACCCATAAAGACTAGTTAACAGAACAAAAGTTCCACAGCTATTGATATCACAATGATGAATTTGCTGAAGATGTCACCAACAAAGTTTAGCTTCATGGCGCGGACTCGTCCATCATCATGTTGGTGGCACGCCCTGTTGTTAGCCGTTATTGGTTGTCACGCTACTTGCTGTGCTGTACTTGTTAATTGCACCCAGCAGCTGCGATACTATACTGTCTGTGACGTCATCTAAGACAAATTATACCCACAATTGCCAGTTCTCCTGATGTATCGTGTCGGCTGTCGCACTTGCAGAGTTACGGGGCAGGGGACTCACGATCCGCGATATTCAGTCCGGTTCGGTTTCCCGTAGCATGGAGAAGGAGTGAATCTTGTATCCTGACATTTATTGTCTTTATGAATTTCATAGTAGCCTACTACATCCAAAACTACGATATTAATAACCGGATGGCTAAAAAAGTGTTATTAAATAAAATAAAATACAACGCGGGTTTATTGGAGCCGAAATTGTGAACATGTCCTCTCTTCCACTTATATCAATAGTCACAGATATCGATAGAAACAAAAATAGGTAGCAAACAGTCTACGGTATAAAAGTGTATGAGAGATATTACTAGCTGTATAATAATATCAACTTTTATGATGAACAATATTTCATTGTAATAGGAATTATACAAATCTAATTTTTTTACTAATAAATGAGGAAAATGATATGTCCGAGAATTTACGTAACAAGCAAGTTAGATATGGAAATTATTATTGCGAGTAATTTAAAATAAGGTCATGTTTATATGACTGGCCAGTTGTTTTTAGGAAGTCTAGTACATTTGCACAGCAGTCTCCATAAAAATTAACAATGTTAGAGATGTAGCCTCGAAAAGTGTTTTATAAATATAAATAACATAATATGAATAAACCTTTAACACTTTTTAAACTTTTATTTTTCTTACGATGTACATTTCGAAAAAAAAGTGTTAAAGGTTTATTCGTATTATGTTATTTATATTAAAATTAACAACGTGTAATAGTGAACAAATGACATTTTAAGTAATTTAATAATAATGGCCTAATGAATACTGGACTGTTTACCTTCTCTTATTTAATTTGAATTCTTGGTCGATTAACCACATCAGACATCTAGATGATGCTCTTTTTGATTAAATACTGTGATACTTTATATCGCTCAATCTCATACGCAGGAATTTAATGTTTCACTAGGTTACATAAAAACGGGAAGGATGATGTTTCCTAATTATAAAATTTGAAAATTTTTTACATTTAGGTATGAAATATATTTCATTTTAAACTAGCATAATGTTGGAGTTAGTGCTAATTATATAATTCAAAATTCATGGTCTATTATTTATTTGGTATAATTAACTAAAATGTGGCACTGTACCTTGACAGATCAGTTTTAAATTTTGTAGGTTCCCACTACATTTATCGGTAGTAAAGTTCCTGCATCATCGGTCGTGCGCGGTGGCCAGGCCTACCATCTTAATGTATGTTTGTGGTATGTCCCTATTTATTTTGTTGTCTTATTTTTTTTGTTGGAAACTTTGGCAACCCAGATGGAGCAAATTTACTCTTTTTAACCACTGGATTATGGAAATTTAGTACAGAAACATGTAGTGGAAGCCTACTAAATTTGGAACTTGTATAGTACGGTATAGTACCGTATTTTAATTTGATTATCAACTCAGTTATATAATTGAGACTAAAACGAGATGAATATAATTAATTATATAAATTTTCATTCTAATAAATATAAGGAGTGCAGTCCAAATTATGTTAATGTTAATTTGGCAATAATACAACTAGAATTATTAAAACAAACTAACTTAATTGTTTATTGATTGAAAGTAGTGGTGACAGGACATGTAATGGCGGCAGTTGAAAAAGTGTTGCAGAAAGTTGTAATTCCTCTCAGGAAATAAAACGATTCCAGTCACGATTGACGAGCTGCAGATTGCAGCGCTTATCAGTTTATCAGCGCCATACCCGGTCTCGTCACCGACTCTTATCAGTTGAGGCGTTCCTGAGTAGTGTCTTGTTTACGACAAAGGCCTTCTTGTCAACCACCAAATTGAGAAAATGTAAAAACTATAATTTTGTGTAAAGTATTAATCACCCTAATACTAAATTTACGATGTAGCTTAAATAAATAATAAAATAAATATTTATTTTATGAATCCCGAAATAAAGAGACTATATTGAATGTAAAACCAATTAATAGTGCACATTACTTCTTTCTCTCAATATGGACGATAGTTTTGGACCGATTTTCGGTTGGTAGAGAATAAATATAAATAAATAAAATTGTATTTATTTACAAGCCTTTTAAGTATATTTATCGTATCGTAGAGCAAGAACTAACGCCTGGAATAGATGTATTATTTATTTACACATATAAAATAAATTAATAGAATGTGAAAGTATTTGATACATTCCAAACATTATTACTAGTTAATTTTTATTTTTTTGTTTCCTTCAAATATTATTACAACTTAATTTATATTTTGTTATGTCAACATTTTTAATTGAAATGAATTATTGTTTATTACGAACGAATTACATGTAAAGGCCGAACAGAATTGATCAGATGGATGTGGTTTCGATATTGTATCAGGTGTTTCATTGGTCTTGTGTGTTTCATCTTAAGGTATTATGATATTCTTTTTGCCTCTTTTGAGACTCGTTAAGCCTTTTATGATTTTTAAGTTTTAAGAAAGATAGAACCCCAGGATTTTATGGCTGGCTGTAATACGGATTACTTTTGTTACGAAAGCAGTACGAAAATAACAATATTAGTAATTTTTTATTCTGCACGAATTCAAATAAGTCTATCAAGTCTATATTCTACATTATGTCTATCATGAATTAATATAATTATATGACTTATGAAAGCGTATAATGCTTATTGAATCAGAGAAAGTATACATACATTAATTAATTTAAATTAAAAAATTCTAGTGTTATTCGCAAATAAAGTAAGAGTAACCAACTGTTGTTTTGTTACTTAAGTACGTTCTATTAAAAAAAAACGTAACACATCGATTACATTATCCTTTCATGACAACTTCGATATAACCATCTGTTACCACACACTTTTTTGTCACTTAAACAAATAAAATTATATCTCGGTGTTAGGAGAGAAATAAACAAACACAATAACCGTAAATAAACATCGTAAAATTTGTCTGTACTTCACTGCTTTGCAAACAATTTGCTTTGCATTAGAGGAAAAAGATGTGATCTGCGTTCTGCTCTGCTGATGGTTAATAAATCAGCACAGTGAGTGCTGCTGATCTTGCGCTATCAGTTCTATCAGTGTCGGCTGATTGCTGCGGCCATTTGTTACTGGAGACGTGTTTGTTGATTGCCAGCAAGCCTCGGTAGTCGCAGCTGTACAAGAGTTCTAGGAACCAATTGCACATTGTAGACATGGCGTGGAGTTCCTGAAGAGTAACGGCTTCTTTAGCATTCACCGTTTAAAGTTTAACTGTTTTCAATGTAATACACAAATAGCGGAATAAAACCTTTTCACTACTTCTTATTTTTTATGAACAGTAATTTTCATAAACCGGACGTTCTTGATAAAAATAAATATTAAAATCTTTTCTTTGATTTTAATTAAAATATGTTCTTTTTTCTTTGTTTTTTCTCTTAAAAAATGAAGATGCATTTTTAAAGTCGCCCACATGTCAGAGATGTGTATTATTACTTTTTATTATATTTACTGTATGTGAATAATTATTTCAACTTGACAGAAGTAATCATGCTAGTAGTCTATATTCCGGTACTTGGTAGACAAACAGCTTTTGGAAAAGTATCTAAAGAGCAAAATAAAAATACATAAATAATGTTACATGGGTTGTAATCCCAATAAGGTAATAGTTATCGACACTGAAGTGTCAGTAAAACATTTCATAAAGGCAAGAAAACCTGTTATATTATATATTTAAATAGCGTTAAGTTATTTAACATACATAATAGAATTGGTCTAGTGCCAATTTATTAAAAAAAAATTATTAACATTTGGTGTGTTAATATAGTCATCGAGCATTTAGGTACAAAAGATGGATAGTTGTATATTTATTTTACTGAGGATATGTGGGAAAATGATCTGAAAAATATGATTCACGCCATTTCAGTTAAAAAATAAGTGCTAAGAAGTTTCCAGATATTTACACAGCTTTAGATACCGAGTAACGCCTTAAACTTAAGTCACTTCCATGTCAACACTGCAGGCTTACGGAAGTGAGTCAACGATGATAAATCACTTAGCAATGATAAGGGCACACCGGACACGGCCAATCCGAAGATGATAAGGTCAAGTCGTAGTGGGCAGGGAAACTGGAGCGTCGTAAGAGCTGATAACACTTCCGTTCCCACAAGGAATGGGAGCGCCAAGGCTTGCTGAATCATTGTCAACATGGCAATAGTGTCATGACAAACTTAGTATGTGTTTTCAGAAGTGAAGATACAGTATTGATAATATTATCAAAATATATCGATAAGCCACTTTTTACCTACGGTCCGCATACACTTTTATAAAATATTTGTTATTACCTGTAATTTTATTTTATTTTATTCTTTATTTATTTTTTAACGGACATCTCGAATTTCACATTTTTGTCAATACTAAATATTGGTCAAACTCCAAAATAGTCAGATAATTCATATCATATAGACTATTAAATTATCCGCTAGACAAGTACAAAGTCAATGATATGACGTTCGTTTCCAGTCGAAGCAATCAAGATACCTAACGGGTAAATTCACGTTGAATTACCATAAACCTTTAGAGCAGTTGTTACAACAATAATTGTGTTTTGAAAAACTAAGTAGATAGTCTTTATAAATTTATAAATGACAAATCAACCAAATAAATAAATACACAAAAAGTCAACTTTGCACATCTTGTATTAATCTTAACGTAATTCAGTTGTTCAAAAACATAAATAACGTTTAGATTATCTAAATATAATGGTTCAAAAATATGAAGAAATGTACCGGAACATAAATTGTATCGCCTGAAATCGCTACTTATTTTCTGAGTATTAAATAATAATGTACATTCTAACAATGATACTTCTTATGCGACTCGGAGTTTGGAATATAAGCATCAATTCATAAGAAATACTTTTTATTGTCTGTAATTTCCAAGTTTAACCCCTTTAAAACGGTTAACTGACGTTTTTATATCAGAATTAAATTTCAATTTGTGTTCCCAGTAAGATTCATAACAGAAATTGCTTACAAGAATACAATATGCTGCTTCAGTTTCATGTTCTTGTAGACCTACTGAAATCCCCCAGATTCTCGACACAGGTACTGAGGAATACAGTTTGATTAAATAATCCAGGATTTTCAACAGCCACATTGTGCAATTCTTGTGTACTTATAGCAGAAATATAGCAAAAATCAATATATTTCTGTTATTATTGCATCGTTATTATAACTGCTTACTTCAAAATGTTAAATGTACAGGTATCACTTCCAAAAATGAACATAGTTACGTCTAAGAACGAATCTAAATTAAACTTTTGATTATGTGTAAGAAAGGTAAATACTATATTTTTATGTGTGGTTATGAACAATGTTTTTATTATTTTATTCAAGAAATTCCGTTAAAACATATTTTATAAACTTATATAAAAGTGGTATTTTACGAGTCATTTAAATGATATTCGGCTATTCTTATTCATATAAATTACATAAATACTAACATTTGATAATATTAGTTAATTTAATAATTAACAAAGGTTCTAAAAACTAGTAAATTCTGTTTTTGTGAGGTCTTTCGTTTTCAATGAAAACATTATCATACCTTTGAAGGTTATTTTTGACGATGAAAGGATTGTGAAGGAAAACAAGAAATGAGTAACACTACGTTTCGAGATCTTAAGTGCATGTTTTTAGAGTTAGTGAAGTTGACAAACAACATGGTAGTTGTGATTCCTGACTTAGGCGTGCCACAACGCTTTGGTAAGATTTGTTTATTTTAACCTAGTTTGTAATTATGTATTAGGATAGTTCCTTACCTGAAGAAGAGATCAGATTGCAGATCTCGAAACGTAGTGTTACTGATTTCTCGTTTCACTGAACGATGGCAAATGTCCGGAAAAATCCTGTTTCCTTCATTATCATACCCTCATTACTGAAAGCATTTTGGCCAATATTACAATGTATTGACTTCACATGTAGAACTGTATGGTCAAGTCAGTTTGCTTATTTAAACACGCATGTAAGAAAAACTAATGTATCAATCAAATACAATGGTAAAATGCGAAGAGTTGTGGTCTGTGGAACAAGTACTATTTGAAAATATTTTGCTTGTATACAATTTTACTAGAAAATAGTGTGGGAGTAAAATACGCGTCATGATATTTTCTATAATTAATTAAGTCAAGTAATATGCCCAATTATGAATAAACTTATTGGGCCAAGCAGCCGAAGGCATAGATAGATTTGTGAGAATGAAACGGAGCTCATGATTCATCACATATTTTTATGTATTTTCTTCATAAAAACCAATGTATTTATTACTGAGAACAATTCCCCTACTTTTGTACAGCAAGTGGAAATGTCACATTGATGAAAACGTAGTACATTATAGTATACGATTTTTGTATTTGATGTGAATGAATAAGTTCCTTGTACACTTTCGTTATAAAATATAATAAAATAAAATAATAATGATTTTCACTTGCTAGTTGTTTTATAAATTCAGGAAGACTATTGATCAACCTGACTCCAATTTGGAGTGGTAGATTTTCATAGACAGTTGTATGTTATTGAACTCTCAAGTTGTCTCAGTCTGTAGTTTGATACCTATGGATATTCCTGCAAAAAGTCAAATCCCATTGGAATCGGAAGTACAAAGTGAAACTGAGAGAGCAGATTCAGGGTAAAATCAATTTACTAGGAAGATATATCTATACGATTCGTGTTTAAAATTATATACTCTCACTGTTTTCTGAAATCTGTAGACTTTTTCTCTAAAATAAATATTAAGTATGACTTAAAAAATCTGTATTAGTTTTCAAATCAAACGTAATTACCAACCACAAGATCATAAACAAAAAAATCTTGTTTCATAATCATATATCGCTCTTTTGAATAACCATATGATACTTCCTTTTAAGGCTCATGGCCACTAAATAAATAAACACCACTTTTTTTCTGAAAAAATATCATTTTCTGTTTTAATATTCATTCCCATGATTATTATTTTCTTTCAGGTTGGGTGACTTGGTAAAAATATTTCTTTCCCTCAAGATGTTAAGCAGTTGTAACGTTTTCCTCCCGCACCATGTCAGCAACCCCCTCCCCCACTCTGTAATCGGTATAATCGGAATTTTTGTTTTGAAAGGAGAAGCCGATCTCCTTTTAAGCCCTATTTTGCTGGTCCCCATGGGCCACTGGCCTGTGCAAAGATCTTATCAAACAGAATAAGAGGAGAGTCGATACAGTACAAGCTCGATGGTACTGATAAAAAGTGAAACGGCCACAGACAGGATTCGAACCTGCGCTATCTCTAACTCAGACTGAAAATCCAACGTCTTAGACCGCTCGCCCATCGACACTCCCATTGATAGTGGCGAGGGTCACGTGGACTTTCTTGTGCGTCCCGACAAGGCAACGCGACATAACGTCGGGGTCTTTGCTTTCGAAGGGTATCAGAAAAAGACCCACATACGATCATAGGTTTTGTTTAAAATTTCAGTATTTCAATGATACTAAACGATACTGAACTGTGAATAATGAACTTCTTCCAAGCAAACCTCCAAGGGGCAAAAGTAAAAGCCCTTCGTTGAATAAAAGTCTGGCGTGCGCTTAGCCTTTTTTAATTTTTCTACTTTATAACTAATACTAAAATAATATTACTCTTCAAAATTTAGTTAAACTTATTTACCATTCTGTCTTATTATACGTACAAGGGTTTTGTTACTTTTTATACATCAATTATAGGTAACACAAGTTTTTCATTAATTAGAGTTTGAGCGCACTTGAACATCGATATTTCCAGAGGACGTCACGTAATCCCGTTTTCTTTAAAATTATCTGCCGTAAATAGTGAAGTAATACTCATGTTTTAAATATAACTGATGATAAATACTGTGGTTGCTGTTCCCTTGTTATTCTTCTTTTACTTTTCGCTGTTAGTAGTTTCATCATTACTTATTCACACTGTCTCTGAATCTGAACAACATTGGATTAATGTCTCATTATTTAAATTAAATCCTACGAATATTGTATATTAGCTGTTCAGTTATACGGTCGCTTGTCTTGGAAAATAGTTAAATCGATTTAATTGAAGTTTTGTATGAACACAGGAATATTATATTTTCAAAATTACCATAGTACTCCGTCTCACTTTCCTACTCCAATCCTACTCCAGTCCTAACACACTGATTCAAATGTCCCATTACAATGAATGGATATATGTAAAAACACAGTAACGCTGAATCACTTAAACAGTACTAAATGTTAATAAAACAATACTTTTCCAAATGATTTATTTTTTGGACGAGGCCTTTTGAAACCAAATATTTCATCATCAGGCGACACCACAAATAAATATTTATATTATTTGTATTACAATTAAGCCGATATGAAAAATTAGATATGATTGCAGTTTATAATTTGTGAATAAATTGAGAAGAAAGAAGATGGAATTTTCAATAGGACCTTCTTCATTGTTTATGAGTTTTTTTTATTTCTGTTTATGTGTTGTATTTCCCAGGCATTTAATTTCATTGCTTTTGTTACTTCTTTCATTAATTTTAGATTTTTAATTGATATTGTGTGTTCTGATTCAATGCAGTGATTGGCTACAGCAGATTTTTCATCTCTTCCATATTTTGTGTATGATAAATGCTCTTCAAATTCATTGCATCACTCGTTTAAAATCTATTTTATCTTAAAAATACTCGTACACTTCTTAATTCAACCCTTTCCTAATAGTTGCCATGCTCAGAGATAATTAACATAACGAAATGGAGGCTTTATGCCAATGATAATTTTAAATGCACATTATATAAAATATTACTAAAATTTTGAAAACGGCAATAAATATGAAGTATATTTTATTATAATACATGGTGAAAATATCAAATATATACTACTTTATGCATGTTTTGTATATTTCATTAATAAGTTGCTATAAAACCCAATTTAATTATTTCAACTTTAATTAAGTGCACTTAAGGCACTCGAAATATGTTTCCCTCATACAGTGCCACTACATCATTACAGTGACTTGGGAGACAATGTTCTCAATGTGTGGAGTACAATGACCACTAACGGCATTGTATGTGCACAACGAGCTATTCTCTCAGAGACAACAGCCTGAGAGAACAAACGAGTCCATGTCCATTGCAAAGCACATACAAAACAATTAACTAACAAAATTCTTGGAAGGCGTAGAATATCGAGTGCAGCATGTCCTCTTTGCAATTATGGATGAGGGATAGAAAATTGATCAAATTTTGGTAAACATATTTTGTTGTGCTGAAATAAAATTCAAAAAATATAATCTTCTTTAGTGTAAGTTTTAATTGAAGAAAATGGACTTCAATTAAAACAGTTTAATTTTGGTTTGATAAAATGGTGGATTCAAGAAGAAATTCAAATGTAGTCTATTTACTAACCAATATTTGGCCATACAAAATATGTTTTGTATTTTATACAATTCTTCATAAAAATGTGAAATGTGATGTAAATGGGTTTCAACTGTTTTTCTTATGATACGCGTAATATATTGCTCAGTAAATGTTACCTTCTGAGTGTGAACATGAAATTTCCAGGTAAATATTGCCGTTGTATGTGGTCATTTTAAATTCAATAATGTAGACTGTAAAATGTTTGTGATTCGTTTATATTTTACCTTACCACATTTTTACGATTTCATTTTTAATACTTATTTTTATTTTATTTTTATAATATATAATACTTAACGAACGAGAAAGTTGCCATTATCTGACTACAAATGTGTGAAATGAAAAAAAAATTCACTTTCATTACAATTCTTCAAATACTTATGAATAATGAGAAAAAAATAAATTTAAATGATCATAGCCACAGTATAAAATGTCAAAAATAACAATAATTTTCCTCGATTTATCTATATCAGAATAGCTTTTCACATGCCAAGTTTGAATTTTATTTTGGAAGAGAATATGACATATAACCCACATACGTTAAATGCGATATTGCATAAACGTGATAATTTCAAACAGTACAGCTCCTGAGACTGACAATTCTATGAACTTAGTTGCTACTTCTTGTATAACTTAATATTTTTCGTTCTAAAAGTAATAATTAATTCATATGCTGCTTCCTGTTAGGTCTCAAATCTATAATAAATATGGATCTGCCTGTCCTTTACACAGTTCCCACATTCGAAACTGTTGTTTTAAACGAATTCAGTTTCAATTTGCCTTTGGTAGGCCTACAGTTGTTGTGTTTTATCACAAAAATTGCCTATATAAATGGCATTTCTGCTTCAGTTTCACGTTTTGGCACACGTATTGCATGCACTCTCCAGATTCTCGAAACAGATGGAATTGAGTTTAATTTAGTAACTCCACGATATTCAATTGTCACATTTTGGAATTATTGTCTAGTCTAATTGTTCGTGTAATTATGCTGTTTTTATTTACAAAATTAAACTAATCCTTATTTTGTTTGGAGATAAAAACTATGTAGGTTAAATTTATACACTAAACCCCCCGTTACTTGAATTACAGCAATTTTATTAGAAACTCAAGAGCTGTATAGGCATCATAAAAAACGATAATAAACGATTCTCATTAAAATTTTAATTTAAATTATATACAGAATAATAACTGTTATATATCCTCAATTACATCGTTTTTTAAATTCAAACGATATTTATTAACCTTACCATGCTATTGTTCAAAACGAGGCACTAATTTATTTTTACAAATACATCCTAATATTTTTAGTAAATGAATAATTATTGTTATAATCTTTAAATCGTTATCTCTTTCTTCTAGCAGGGGGATCACTTGTCATCCTACATCTCTTCTTGTTTAGATTGTTATTATTTTAATACCCATGTTATAATATTTCATTTCGTTATTACATAATGAAAAATTAATTTAAAAAATCAATATTAGCAAAAGCTATAAGAAATAAAGGTATTCACAATTCACAAAAATGTAGTGCACTCAAACTACTATTTTGCTTTTATCATAGTTTGTTTGTATAAGTTGGTCACGTATTTTCAGATAGATTTACTTTTTTGAGAGTAAAGTTTTATTATGAAATTATTATGTTTAAATATATAATTTATTCATATTTTACGTATTTTAACTACACAACCTCATCTTGTAGAGGTTATTTCTAGTTTGTTACTGTATACAAACATTTAGTACAAAGGCGTGCCACAATTAACAAACAAGTGCCAGCTGGCGCTTGTTGACGTGGACCCAAAGGACAGCAATATTCAGGTCAACCGTGTTTACCTCTGCAGCCACGTGGACCACTGCCTCCGGCCAGATGTAGTGTCGTGGTAATGGTATTGGTTCTGTAAGAGCGCGAAGTGTTTAGGCTAATTGGGCGTTCGAGTATATTTATTACACAGAGTGTTAAACATGTTCCGCACGGGCTTGATAATTCCCGAACGAATACAGGTAAAGCAACTTACAACTTACTAAGTATTAACTTGGCACAGAATTACTGCACCTGTAAATCTACTTTTTGAAGCAACTACCATTTTTTTGTCATATTAGGGGGATGGCCAGCAAGGAGTCAGAAGGAAATCTTAAAGGGGAGCTTAGGTTGAGTAGTCTAATAAACTAAAAGTCCTTATTAGTTAGAATTTAGTATCAGTCTTGGCTCAAGTTATGAGAGGTAAACTTAGTAAATGAATACTGGACTTAAATAGTTTTAAGGTAGTTACAGACTCTTCACATTCAATAAAGAACGATCTACAAGCTGTTCGGAAAAAATTAATGTAAGCATAGCTCAAGATGTACGTAATTTTAAAGTGTAATTTAAGATTGGCACCAAGTAAAGTCCAAAGCACAACCTAAAAATAAGATCTTTATATTATAATAGCTGATACCAGGTTTTTCCCTTTATCATTCATATCTGACAAACAACTCCTTTATAATGATGACAAGAATATTAAAACATGTAGATCAGGACCTACATGTAAATGTCTCAAACTTTAAACCAGCGTAATTGCTTAGGAGGTTAATCTTTTGAAATCGGATTTATAGCATTATACTAATAAAGACTTTAATTTTATTTACTACTCAACCTGTGCTCTCATTTAAGATTTCCTTCAGCATACTTGCGGTCCAAGTCCCTCACATGACAAAAAATGGTAGTCCTTCAAAAATTAAATTTATTACCAAGTTTTATTATTTTAATTGTAGCCGTTCGGGAATTATCAAGCCCTTGCTGGACTTTATTAACATCAAATATTTAAAGTATTTTTGAGAACCAACACTAATTCAAATTCAATTAAACTGTTACCAATTATACAGATTTTATTTATATCTATATTATTTTGAAAAGTTTATATTTGGTCTACCGATAACATACTCTGCGAAACATCGTTTGATAAAAAAACCTTTATTTTAATTATAAAAATATAATCCAATATTAATTTTTTCTGCCATAATTCAGCCTCGTTAATTTACGATTAAAATTCACTTCATAGAAAATTGATCACTTACGTTGTAAAGAAGGTCGCTTTACAAGAGACTAATCCAATTATATTTTCAACACAAATATTTGAAGCCACTTTATTCACAAAATACTTAACATTGCATACACGATTTTCATTTTCTCTGAATGCACCCACACACTACTTACTGTGTATACAGAGCACAACATTGCTAAAGGCAATAACAATATATAGATATATTTACAAAGTTTTGACTCAATAAATGTTTCACTGTTCATGCACACTCATCATGCACACACACATCATTCATTACTATTATTATACACATGCATGCAAAAAATCAAAATACAGTCACTGTGGCAAAAGTTAATTATTGCAAGGTTTTACACAATGACATTATATACAAAGAAACGTTTTAGACCGTATTTGAAATGGTTTGCCTACTGTATACAGTTATCAACCTGACATCATCTTAGAACCTTAGTTAAAAAAGTTAGAATATCTGTTCATTAAGTCTTTAGGTTTCTTTCTTTATTATATCCATAAACATCTCTGCCCATAGCCAGATCACATTTAAATCGGCAATACGTTGCAACATTAGGAATAGAAAAGGCAGAGAATTTAGAGGAAGTAATTTTACGCTTCAGAGAATACGTCAGTCTGTATGGCCGTCTACAGTTCGTATATGAAATGATCTTCACTGCTTTGAGCTTAAAGGCTTTTTCAAATATGTTTGTGCTACTTCCTCACAGCCTTTATTTCACAAGGAAATCCTGAATCGGCCTAAATTATTTGGCCACTCAGAACATAAGAGAGCAAAAAACTACTAATACATGAATATACATAGTAACCTTTGAACAAATCTTAAAGCTTCATCCAAGGTCAGTGCTTAGTGTATCAAGCTTGTGTCAAATATTATATATCATCAAGACAGGTTGTAATTGAAATGTTTTCAGTTTTAATTTAAGATCGATGAAGTTGAGTTTGAGGCGAGAAATATTTTTTTAAAGATAATTGGATACATGGTTTCAGATATTTGAAGATTTATATTTCTAATCCGACTGTCCAGGGGTTCCATATATACAAAATTGTGTGGCCCACCTATTGAAAAATAGATTGATTATGAATAATGTTGTTCAATTTATCGGTGCATATTAAAAATATAATAGGGACGGATGTCTGAGGAACACAGTTTTCCATTGTTTTGAGGTGAGGTATGTTGGATTTGTACGCACTGATATATTCTAATATTATTACTGATAATTAGAATGAATTACTAACTGAATTAAAATTATAAAATTATTTGTTTTAAATAAAAGGTTCTCCAAATTATTTTAAATGCATTAAAATGAACTAATCAAAAGGTTATTTATCTAATCTACATAGTGACATTTGACAAAGTCTAGTATGTACAGTTCAGTAATATGAGAGAGGTCATACGCTTAACCTCGACCGTGCATTAGTGGCAGTAGCCCCCCGCGGGCTCGAAATGGGGGCATTTCCACCGCCTCGCGCCGCGCCGCCCCACGTGGCTTTCCTCACACACGCGCACACACGCGTACACGTATCCTAACAATGGGAGATAGATGAGTGTAGGAGCAAGGTCCGGCTAACAAGTTATGGGGACCTCGTTACAGACAATATTTATGCCTCAAAGTCTAATTTATGTCACCAAATGAGAGAGATATATGAAAAAGACATTATTAGTGTTCGTAAAGAAATGGACAAGAGTTACGGACGGTAGATGTAAAAAGCTAAAACCTTTTAAGAAAATTTAAAAATATTTGCACAATCGCGATTAATTATATAATTCAATTTTCTTTTTGTATTACTGTGAAATGATACTACACATTAAAAAATGTAAACGAGTTTTTGATGCCGTAAAAAGTGGATTTTAATGCATCTTATCTAAAGAATATATTCCACATATTTTCAATGATAATTCACCATGCGCTAATTTCAGAGAAAGAAGAGTCAGAATTCATCAAAACTTTTCTTAAAAAATCATGGAAATGTGTAATATTAAAGTTATAAATAATTTTACATGGAACATTTTTTACTTGTTTATTTAAATTCAAGATTCTTTGAGTAATTTGTTAAAACCAGTACAGAATATTTTAAATTATTTTCTAAATCAGCAATGACAATATCCAAAAACTAAAAGAATATGGATGCAGATAAAGTATATCCACCCTTAAATGAAACACCAAAAAAAGTCTTGCAATCACATACAAATTTTATAAAAGTGCTTGGAGTTTAACGTAGTTTTTATGGGTCTAAACTCAAGATGGCCATCGTTTCAATCGGCTCAAAATCGATCCTTACAAATATATTTAAGATTATGTGTTCGTGACAAAATACTTGCTCGAAGAGTCTCGAGTAAAATATCGCGTGGCAAGAAGATGAGGTATGAATAATGGCTGTTAGGCAGGAGATGTAATAGCGCAGATGTATGGAGAGCGTGTGTAGCCCAACTGTCAGATTTACAGAGCGTACAGACCCGTGCGCCGCGCCGGGCGCGTGAGTAATGACCCCGAACACTGTCCGAGATAGAGATGAAAGCTTGTGAATTAGTGGAGACCAATCTTAACTAGAATTTATCTCACCCTTGTGTATTCAAAAATAAAATACCGACTCGTTAAGGGAAGTTTATCGCCATGTGTCATTTGACACATAATGGATCAAATTTTAAAATCTGAAACTTGAATTATCATCTAACACGCGTAACCTTTGCGTTACCAACCTGAGAGTGAAATTAGGATATTATAATTTTTATGCTAAAAATGAAAGGAAGGTGGGATAAAACATAGCTCGATCATATGTCATTGTAACGTTTGGTATTAGTGGATTGGTTGATAGGTCTTTCGTTACATTCTATACGATACTACGTTGTAAAAGTTTATTTTGATATAGACAAGATAGAGTTAGATGTTAGTGCATGTCCCTCATGGAATTTTGCTGAGCGTTAGCAAAGCCTATAACTTGGGGTAATATTTCATAGTTGACCATTTTTGTTTAACGTCATCTCTACCTAAGCAACGTCGTGTTTAATGATTACGTCCATCCCTAGAATTTGGCTAAACGTTTACGTAGCCTAACTATCCACACGAAGTCTTGAGAACGTTTTAATCTGTATAATTTAAATGAAACTACACTTGAATGAAACTAAAGACAAGAATGAATCGGAATACCTATCGGTGGGGCTTGACTGAGCGTCATTGAAGACTATCACTCAGCAGGCAGGCAGTATTTGTCTTTTGTCTGCCGGAATTGTATAAAGTATATTTCCTGTCTGATTTTACTTCTGTCTACGGATATCTCGAAAATGAAATTAACTATAATGAATGAATTGTATAAACAATGACAATTTTAGCTAACCACAACTGTTTACAATACATTGCGTGATGCACTCCTACGTTATACAATGACAGTAAAATATCACTTGCAAGGTAATATAACTATTAGTAGAAAGAATTGTGTTGTTTGATATATCCGTCATTGGTCTAGTAATATTATCACTATTATAACTCTATTAATGAACAACAAGCATGTTATAACTGTACACTGAATTACCAGACAGTCTATGTATTGTATTTCGACATTTAATTGTTGTTCTATACAATTTAAATTCATTTCTACACTTATATTTTTTTTGTTTACAGATTTATCACCTAAAATTAGAGCAGATATCAAATTTAAAACTCCGCGTGCATCGTGGCTGTGCTGTCTTGATATGATAAAATATATTCGTACTCATATTCTTATCCTTTGAATTCATTACCATTAATATAAATGTTAAAAAAAAGGAAAGTATCTAGGAATGTATTTATATATTATATATATATATATATATATATATATATATAAATACATTCCTAAATACGTTCCTCTTCTGTAATAACATTCGGCTTCAATACTCTTCTAAGTATTTAGAATTTTGTTTATTTTATGAAGGGAAAAGAATCTGACTTCCATAACTACATAAACAGACTGTCCAATGTACTTTTTGAAAGGGGATATCCAAAACATCTTGTTGATAGACAAATCAGAGCACCTAAAAACATTTCCAGTGCTATTAATCCTAATGATCCTAAATTTATCACCCAATATTTTCCTGGCCTTCATAAAATCAACAAAATTCTAAAGGTTTCTTTTCCTATTTTGGAATCTTCCCCTGAAACTAGAAATTTATTTTCTAAGCCCCCCAAAGTAATTTAAAAAAACCTCCAAATTTACAAAACATTCTCTCTAGACCGAAATTAAACTATGAGGGCAATCCAAAAAGTAATAACATCAAATGTTACGTGTGCAAGCCAAGATGCGGCATTTGTAAGATTTTTATAAATTCTAAATCTTTTAAAAGTAGTACAACTGAAAAAGAATATCCTATTAAAGGTAACATTGATTGCACTTCAAAAACATAATTTATCAATTAACCTGTAAATTCAGTCCCAAAGACTATATTGGAAAAACCATC